>NC_051397.1:6185178-6190178 GCF_015228065.2 Penaeus monodon
CTATCATCGTTATCATTGTTGTTATTTTTATCATTATTGTTATCATTATCATCATCATTGTTATTATTATCATCATTATTATCTTTATTATTATTGTTATTATTATTATTATTATTATCATTATTATTATTATCATTATTATTATTATTGTTATTATTTTTTTTATTATTATTATTAACATAATCATTATCATTATGATCATTATTATCATTATCATTACTGTTATTATCATTATCATTATTGTTACTATAATTATTATTACTGTTGTTATTATTACTAGAATCATTACCTCTATTATCATTATTGTTATCATTATTGTTTTTATTATCATTATATCATTATATATCATTATTATAATTTATTATCATTATATTATTTATTTTATCATTATATTATATAATCTCATTATATATCATTAGTATACTATTTGTATATTATGTATTATCATTATTATTATTGTATTATTATTATCATTATTATATATTATTATTATTTTATCAAATTCTATTATACATTTATTATTATTATCATTATCATTTTCATCCTCATCATTATTATAATTTTCATAATTATCATCACTATTATTGTTATTATCACTATCATTATCATTACTATTATCATCATTATAATATTATGTTATTATTATTATCACTTATGTATTATTATAGTATATTATTCCATTATTATATCATTTATTATATTATATTATTATTATTATTATATATCATTATTATTATATTATTAATGTATTATTACAATTATTATATACATAATTATTTATTATCATCTTCATCATCATCATCATTATCGTCACCATTATTATTATATATTATGTAGTAGTTATATGTATTAGCCATATATGTATAGTTATATTTTTATTATATTGTTATTTTATTATATATCAGATTATTTATAACGATTATATAATATTAATAACAAAGAAGTTACATATTATTACATGGTAGTATCGTTTCATGTCTTGATCGTCAAAGGATGATAATCGTGTATATCATATCAAGTACATGTGAATCTTATCATGGTATCTGTCTATTAGTTATTATGCTTTCGCTGCTATATCTATCGTCTGAATAGAAATTAAAGGTAAAGCTAATGGTAGTAGATGACATATAGACCATGTAGATGTGATAAAAATGTTATTGCAGTTATTGTTTTACATAATCAGATTAGTTTTACGTTTCTCGTTTTAGGATATGTCGTCCGCATATACATTTAAAAGAAGATGAAATTATGCCTGGATCTTTCAGTTGAAACGTGTCCCTTGGTGGAGGTATTGATGTCGTCGCGTATGAGAGATGGTGATGATGGTGTTGATGATGACGGCGATGGTGATGACGATGATGATGATGATGATGATGATGATGATGATGATGATGATGATGATGATGATGATGATGATGATGATGATGATGATGATGATAATGATGATGATAATAATAATTATTATAACAACAACAACAATAACAACAACAACAAAACAGTAATAATAATAACTATTATAAAAATAATAATGATAATAATAACTAATGATAATGATAGTAGCAGTGATAGTGGTACTAAAACCTCAAGACCACTGTATCTTAAATGCTAAAGTACTAGTTCGGTGACTGCGCATGATTACCTACCCCAATGAAGGCAAAAAGGATCCCCTGAGCCTGTTTAGGGTAATCAAGCATGTTAATTCCCCCTTTGCTTTATTTTATTTATTTATTTGTTTATTTAATTTATTTATTTATTTTTATTTATTTTTTTTTCTCTTCAAGTAGCGAAGGTTCAGCCCCTGAAAACGGTATCAAGGACAATAACTCACTTCAGTTTTAACAGCAATTCGGCCCCATTTGAGCCTCTTTACGTAAGGTCGTCATGAGGTTTTGTTGAAAATAGTGTTGGCATTTTGGGTATCTTTAAGTCATGGTTATTAAGGAATCCTCCTCGCTGCACTTATAATAGAAATGTAAACCTGTCTAAATTTATGCTTCATTGTTATTTGCGTGGGTTACTAAGGGACGTGTCACCCCAATTGCTGGATTAAAAATGAAAAATTTCATTCTTCAGGAAATAGTCTGTCTGGAAACCGAAACCCAGCAGATCCAACTCCTAACACCAATAAAAACAAAAAGGATATACAACAGACAAAAAAGATAGTAAAGACTGAATGTAAGCTTGCTATAATTTCTAGCGCGTTTAAAAACCATTTGTAACAAACAGTTAAAGGACTAACCTAAAATCTGGAAAAGACGTCGATATAAAAGTGTCCGTTTTAACTGAGCAAATTCGGGATTACCTGATGGAGTTGTGATGAAAAAAAAAAAAAAAAAAAAAAAAAAAAAAAAGTGGACCGACTCAAAACAGTACAAAAACTGGGGGGGGGATAGAAGAGAACAAACAGGAATATGAGAACTAACAAGAACATAATGACCAAGAACCCAAAATAAGCGCTTGGAGGCTAACCCCTTAAACTGTTGGTGGTCGGTATGTAATGTAACGGAGACCAGGAGAAAAATGTAAGATCTTCCCCTACAAAGTAGCTGAAAAAAAAATCTCAATGAATAATAATAAATAAATCAATCAATAAACAAATAAAATGAACAAGCAACGAATTACGAGAGACCGGTAAGGTAAAGTGCGTGGAAATAGTGGAAAGAGAACTAACGACATTCAAAACAATTAGAAAACAAAACAATACGAAAATACTGCAGAGGTGAAAGTTAAAAAATGCTACCATAGAAAAAAATAATGATGGCAACGAAATATTTTATTATCAATCAAACTGAACGTGATTATAGGACCTTTTGTGGCAACCCTAAACCCCTAACACTGATACATGTTTCATGTTGCCTTGTGGTTGCTCAAAAAACATAATTGAAGTTTGTATTGACATACAGTTTTGAATAGAGGATTAGTTTTTTTTTTTTTTTTTCAAAGACCTGACTAATCTGCAACTTATATTGTTTATACACACCACTTTCCAATGCTGTGGAAACGTTCAGATGCATTTCTCAGATTCAGTCAAAACATTTTTTTCATACGTCTTACATTATTCTTGATATAAAAAGAGGAAGATGTAAACTGATGCAAAATGATTAAAGACATTTACTCGTCTTTTTTCCCTGAATTATAAAAAAAGTTTATAAAAATAAAAATAAAATCAAGATACACAGCCTTTTCTTTGGTATTTTTGGTCTTGTAAGGTTATAGAGGATCATAGATGTACAAAATTATTTTGCAGATAGTTATCCTACCATTGTCAATATCACGACTTATGACTTGGACATGTTGCAAATTCTTACCATGTTTCAACGATCGTCTCGACTTGTAATTCCATCCATATATAGTGAACATGTATTTGATATATTGCTGAAAAGACAAACATATTGTGCACCTTTATATAAAAAATTGGTATCAAGAAACATGCGATGAGATTTGTAATTAATGACAATATAAGTTGTTATTTGAGGCGTATGTGTAATATATCCAGGGGTATCGAGCTCTGATTGGCTGGCCGGAGTGTATCACATTGTATCAAGGTAGAAGCCTACAAACTAAAAAGATGTTTCAACGCGTCCCAATAATGTACGCGTAAATGGCAAACATGCATCAAAGTTTGTCAAAGTGTTAGGGGTTTCTAAAATGCTACAAAAAGGCCTTGTTGCCGCTAAGGACATTCACTAGCTATAAACTATCGTGGATAAATGGGCTTGAAAGAGGAATAGATGTGAAAAGCAAAGCATGCAAAAGCAATGAAGGGTTTACGGAAGAAAAGAAAAAAAAATAGATACACACACACACACACACACACACACACACACACACACACACACACACACATATATATATATATATATATATATATATATATATATATATATATATATATATATATATATATATTGGTGTGTGTGTGTGTGTGTGTGTGTGTGTGTGTGTGTGTGAGAGAGAGAGAGAGAATAAGATCTTACCATCAAAACGAAGCGATTTTGCAGAGAATTTAGACAAGAAAATATACAGAGAAGGAAACTGCTTTGTTAACACCTTTGTTAACGTTTTGGGAAGACATGAGGAGTAAAAACAGACAAGCCGAACGGACAAAGAAAACGGAAGAAGATAAACACGAAACACCAAAACAAGAACGGGAAGAGGAGAAACGCACAATAGAAAAAACAAAAAACAAACAAACTAGGGATTCTCTTTGTACATGTCCCTGTGTTGTTTCATAGTTTTTTGTTTGTTTGTCTGTTTCCCTGAGATTTTTCTCAAGTGCCTTTGTGCTTTCTTAACCAGAGCTCCGGTAAATACCGGCACTAATACGGTCTGAAGGTGGCCTTTTCTTTCAGCTTTTATTTAGAGATTCTTGCGGTTAGCCATTTTCTCGTTTTTTTTTTTTTTTTTTTTTTTTTTTTTTTTAGATGAAACATGTCTGTCTCTAGGTAAAGGCAAATTGATCATAGATTGTAAAAGGATCTATTCGCTTGGTTGATCGATGGCTCTGCCAGTAATGATAAAAACTGTTGTTGATTTTCTGACTGTGGGGATTAGTGCTTGTATAACTTGTTAACAGAAGGAAGACCGTGGTTGTTTTTATTTTTTTCCCCAGTGTAGTTATTCCCCGGTTTTCATACTCTTGAAAATAATGAAAATAATGCACCCAGATGTATTTTTGCTTCATCAAGTTTGTCATCGTAGAAGCAACATTTTCACTCCTCTTCATTCTTTGGTGCCTTACGCTATTACTTTCAGGTACACAGGATTCGATCCATTTGCAGCCATAATTAAAACCCTCTTTTTCGTTTTTTTTTTAAGACCAGCTCCTCGTAGCCAGTTCATTTCACTCTTCAGCACATCTCGTACTTTGCAATATCTACCTTTCCTGACTCGAAAGGAATAATAGTAATAATAATAATAATAATAATAATAATAATGATAAACCCTTTTTTTTTTTTTTTTTTTTTTTTTTTTTTCTTTTTTTTTTAGACCAGCTCCTC
>NC_051397.1:6207678-6212678 GCF_015228065.2 Penaeus monodon
TATATATATATGAAACACGCACTCACACACACACACACACACACACACACACACACACACACACACACACACACACACACACACACACACACACACACACACACACACACACACACACACACACACACACACACACAACACACACTACAGATACACACACACACCACACACACACACACACACACACACACACACACACACACACACACACAACACACAGCACCCAACACACACACCAGCACCACCATATATATATATTTATATATATAATGTATATATATATACATATTTGTGTGTTTGTCGTGTGTGTGTGTGTGTGTGTGTGTGTGTGTGTGTGTGTGTGTGTGTGTTGTATAAAAAAAAAAAAAAAAAAAAAAAAAAAAAAAAAAGAATATATATATATATATATATATATATATATATATATATATATATATAATATATATATATATATATTGTATATATACAAGTATATACTCGTACATATCTATATATTTATCTATTATTGATTATATATATATATATATATAATATATAATATATATATATATAATATATATATATAAATATATATATAATAATATATATATACATATATATATATATATATATATATAATATATATATATATTAATTATTATATACGCACGCACCACATCACACATACACAACATACACACACACACACACACACAACCACACACACACACACACAACACTATATTTTTTATATGTATATATATATAATATATATATATATATATATATATATATTATATAATCATATATATCCACACAACACCAGCACACTAACAACACACACAACACCACACACAAACACCACAACACCACACACACACCCACAGCACATCATAATCGCCAAGGAAACAACCTATCACCTACTCATCACGTATATTGATAGTATATATTATATATATATATATATATATATATATATATATATATATATAATGTATATAAAGATACATATATATGTATATATACATATATATGTGTGTATATATATATACATATACACATACATGTGTGTGTGTGCTTACGTGCGTGCGTGCGTGCGTGCGTGCGTGCGTGTGTGTGTGTGTGTGTGTGTGTGTGTGTGTGTGTGTGTGTTGTATTTGTACAGTATGAGTGCGTGTTTCAAATTCGATCATTCTCACCAAATACCAGATTATTCCAGAATACACTTTTTGCCATCATTTTTATCAGTCTTGCCTCGCCTCTGTTTTCGAATTCCTGCACCATTTTTACTAACAAAACCTCGTCGCCAAGATGTCGGACCAGAAAATGCATTTCGTTTTGTCTTCAGTCGTTAGGCTTATCCGAAACCAGCGAAGAGGCCTAAGGCATAAGATAAAAAAAAAAAAAAAAAAAAAAATCTAACGATGGACATAACCAAAAAAGGCGGAAAAGACGGGGGGGGGGGAAGCAGAAGAAAAAAAAATGTCAGCCTCAAATTACAGTATTCCATCAGGGTGAGTAATATCCTTTTAAGTAACGTTTTAATCACCGAAATGGGTAACAAAGTACCTGTGGTAACGGCTGTAACCTATGGACACCTTTTTTTTCACCCTCGCTGAGTGTTTTCATCTACCGTTATCATTTGTAGACCACATAACAGTAGTGTTATCCCGGGCTTAACGGTCTTCACATCCTTACGTCTTTCCTTTATATGTCTCTGTCTCTGTCTGTATGTCTCTCTGTCTGTCTCTGTCACTGTCTCTCAGTTCTCTGTTTTCTGTTTCTCTGTTCTCTGTGTCCCTGTCCCTGCCTCTGCCTCAGTCTCAATCTCAGTTTCTTCCCCCTCTCTATCTCTATCTCTCTCTCTCTTCCTCTCTCTCCCTCTCCTCTCTCCCTCTCTTTTCCCCTCTCTCTCTCTCTCTTCTATATATATTATATATATATATTATATATATATATATAATATATATATTAAAATATATATATATACATCTATTATGTGTGTGTACACCCCACACACACACACACACACACACCCCCACACACACCCACCAAAACACACACACACACACCACCCCCCACATACATATATTATATATTAATTATATATATATATATATATATATAAATATATGTACACACACACACACAACACACACCACACACCACACACACACACACCACACACACATATAATATATTATATATATATATATAATATTAAAATAATATATTATTATATATATAATAGATTATATACATATATATAAAATATATTTATATTATATTTAAATAATATATATTTATATAATATTATATATAATATATATATATATATTATATATTTTTAATATATCGTGTGTGTGTGTGTGTGTGTGTGTTGTGGCAATAATATTAAAATTTTTAAATATATATTATTATATATATTAAAATTTTTTATATTTTATTTGTTATATATGTGTGTGTGTGTGTGTGTGGTGTGTGGGTTGTGTGTGTGGTGGGGTGTGTGTGTGTGTGTGTGTGGTGTGTTGTGTGTGTCCTATTTATTATATATTATTTTTTTTATATTATTATATTTTTTTTATTTGTATTTTTTGTTATATATATTACACCCACCCACCTTTTTTATATTATATATTTATTATTATATATTTTTTTTAATATTATATTGTATTTTTACATATTATAATTATTATTATTTTTTATTATATTATTCAATTTTATATATTATCTTTTATTTTTTATTTATTTTTTTCCCCGTGGTGTGTGTGTGTGTGTGGGGTGTGTGTGCATTTTTTATTTTTTTTTCTATTTTTATATTTTATTTATTTTTTATTTTTTTTTTTTGTGTGTGGGGTGTGTGTGTGTTTTGTGTGTGTGTTGTGTGTGTTGTGGTGTGTGTGTGTGTGTGTGTGTGTCTTTTTTTCTTTTTTTTTTTTTTTTTTTTTTTCTTTTGTTGTTTTGTTTTTTTTTTTTTTATTTTTATTTTTTTTATAATTTTTTATCTTATTTTTTTTTTTTTTTTGTGTGTGTGTGTTTTTGTGGTTGTTGTTTATTCTTGGGTTTTTTTTTTTTATTTTTTTTTTTTTTATTTTCTGTCTGTCTGTCCTTCCCCCTCTTTCTTTCTTTATCTCTTTCCTACCCCCCTTCCCCTCACCCTTCCCCTCTCTGTTTTTTTTTTATTTTTATTTTTTTTTTTATTTTTATTTTATTTTTACTCCGGTTTGGTATAAACTGCTCCCCCGGGGGGTTCTGGTCTAGGGTATGGAGCCCCCCTTTGCCACTCTGCTGGATCCCATATCCACTTCGACCCCGAGTGGAGCACCTGTCGGGGTCCCATCTAAGGGATGGAGAGAAATAAGGGTAGGGGGGACTTCTTTGCCTTGGCTGGCAATCCTTTTAGAGACAGTGATTCAATAAAAACACTGTCAGGGAAGACAACTGATCTTTCCCTTGTATTCATGGCAGATATCTCGGGAAAATTGCCCTCAGTCCCGTGGAAAAGACTGGGTATGTTTAATAAATTAACTGAAAATAAAAGGTCAGTGTGTGTGTGTGTGTAATATATATATAAATATTTATATATATAATAATTATAAATTATATATATATAATATATATATACATATATATACACACACACGCGCGCGTGCGCGCGAGTGCGTGTGTGTTTGTATATCCCTTTTTGTATATCCTCTCTCTCTCCTCTCTCTCTCTCTCTCTCTCTCTCTTTTCCTCCTCTCTCCTCTCTCTCTTCCTCTCTCTCTCCTCTCTCCTCTCCGGGTACTTACCCTTTTAATTATGAGATATTGGGAAAAATATAATAAAAATTAAAGTGTGATATGAGAGATGATGATAATGAGAGATGATGTGATGATGATGATGAGGGAAAGATGATATGATGATGATAAATGATAATGAATATGAAATGATGATGATGTTGATTATGATTTGTGATATGATGATGATGATGGGGTTATGATATGTGTGATGATGATGATGATATGTGATGAGATGATGATGATGATGATGAATGAATTTATATGGGGTGATAGATGATATGTGATATGATAATAATAAATAATATAATAAAAATAACAAAAACAAAAACAAAAACAAAAATAAAAATAAAAACAAAAGCACAACAACAATGAAATAAAGATAAAAATTTAAAAAATAAAAATAATGATAAATGGCAATAAACCAAAAAAAAAATAATAATAAAAAGGTAATAATAAACGTCCAGTAATTATGTAAAAATATAAAAAATAATAACAAAACATTAAGAATAACAAAAACGACAATGAAATAAAAATAAAAACACTGATTTTTCGAATGGTTTTTTCATCTCCCAAGTCCCTAAACGGGTTAGCAAAATGACCTTTGGCCCAATGGTAAGAGAGAGGAGAGAAGTAGCGCCTCTCGGACAAGATATATATTTTATATTTATATTTTAATATATATATATATATAATATATATATATATATATATATATTATTCCCCACAAAACACACACACAAAACCACACAACAAAAAAAATTTTATATATATATAAAATATATATTTTATATATAATAAAAAATATATATATATATATATATAAAATTTTATTTTAAAAATTTATATATACATATATATAATATATATAATATATTTTAAGATAAAATATATATATATGATTTATATTTTATATAAATTTTTTTTTTTTTTTTTTTTTCCTCTATATATATATTATATATATATATATATTATTTTATGATATTTATTATTATATATATATATAATTTTAATATTTTATATTATATAAAATATATATTATATAAAAATATAAAAATATTATATATATATAATTTTATATTATGTTGTTTTGTTTTTTTTTTTTTTTATTTTTTTTAAAATTATATATATCTATTTTTTCTTCTATATAAAATTTATTAAATATATAATTTTTAGTTTTATTTTATATATTATTTATTTTAAAATAATATATATATATTTTATTTCTATTTATTTTTAAAA
>NC_051397.1:6217678-6220178 GCF_015228065.2 Penaeus monodon
CAACACACAACACCCTCCCCCCTCCCACACACACACACACGTGAAGGGTAGCTCTCTCCTCCGAGCCTTGGGGTGTCCAGCGAGACGACCGGAGTCAGCGAGCGGGTCAAGGGGTCAAGAAGTCGTTTTTGTCTGCTCTTGGGGTCTCGGGCGTTGAGTAATGGGGTGGTCTTTTCGGTCTTTTTAAAACGGTGAAGATGCTGTGGAATATTGTGTATGTTCGATTGTGTTTTATACTTTTTTTTTTTTTTTTTTTTTTTTTTTTTTTTTTTTTTTATTCTGTTTTTATTATGTTTGTTTATTTTTGCGTGATATCCCGAGAGACCTTTTTTTCGTGTGTGTGATTTATGTTTTTTTGAGGTATTCTGATTTATTTTTGTTTTCTGTGTTATTGTATTTATTTATTTTGCTCTTTTCTTAGGCCTTGAGTAATGAGGTGTTTTTTTATGTCCTTTTAAACGCCGAAGATGCTGTGTAATATAAAATGAGACGTGATATTTCGAGAAAACTTTTTTTGTTCTTTGATTTTGTTTTATATTTTTCTCTTCTGGTATATTTTGTTTTATTATACTGATTCGTTTTGATATCTCGAGAGACTTTTTAAAGTCCGATTATGTCTTAGATCATTCTATTTTAATCTGTTTTATTATATTTATTTTTATTTTGCGTGATATGTCTAAACTTTTTTTTTGCGTGTGTCTGTTTTATGTCATTCTATCCTATTCTGTTTTATTCTGTTTTATTATATTAATTAATTCGCTCTTGAGTCGTAGGCGTTGAGTCATGAACGCTGAAGATGCTGTGGAATATTACATGAAACGTGATATTTCGAGATAATTTTTTGTGTGTCTGATTATGCTTTATGTTTTTAAATGGTTTTCATCTGCGTTTTATTGTATTTATTTTATGTTTGGGTGATATCTGTAGAGACTCTTTTTTTTAATGACTGATTACATTTTGTTTTATTTAATTCACTTATGTAATTTTAGCTCTTGGTTCTTGGGCGTTGAGTGATGAGATGATTTTGCTTTTCTTTTTAAATGCTGAAAATGCTGTGGAATCTTCAAATGATACGTGATATCTGAAGAACCTTTTTTCTGATTAATTTTATTGAATTGATTAATAATTGATTGTGATTATTTGCTTACTTGTGTATTTGTTTAATTTTTAGCTCGTGGTTCCTGGTCTTTGAGTTACGAGATGGAATTAATTATCTATTTGAATAATGAAGTTAATGCTTTAAAATAGTTGATGAGACTCGGTATATCAAAGACGTTTTGTTTGTTTGTTTGTTTGTTTGTTTATCTTTGGTTCAAGTCTTTGATTTTACATTGTTATTTATCCAAGTAATGACGTAGTTGACACTGATATCGAATTATGAAAGAAATGTCTCATGCAGGAAGACACAAGTACTTTTTATGACAGAAATACTGTTAAATTACACCATGCAGTGTTAGAAATAATATTACTTGAGATTTTAAACTGCAGCATAAATGTGCGAATAAGATATTATTTTTTATATATAATTTATTCATTTATACCTTTTACGAAAAAGTAGTATGGTGTTTTGATCATTTTCTTGATCGTTAGTGTAGGCCAGTCATCAAAGAATTGTTAAACAGATACCACAAACATAATGTTATATATCAAATAAGGCAAGCAGAGTGAGTTTGCATTTTATTTAAAACATTTACACTGGACACGATCTGTAATGAACAAAGCATTTACTTATTAGGAATACCAAAGTGTTCATATTTTCATGGCGTAATATATGTTCATATGTTCAGGAGATGAGATAAAATGTCAAAATATGTCATTATTATTATTATTATCATTATTATTGTTGCTTTTATTATACTGTCGTTCTTTTAAAGTTTTGTTATCATACCAATGTTATTATTCTGTGGTTATCAACCTTCTGCAGTATTTAGAAGGTACAGCTGGTCAGAGAAGTTCACGACTAAAGATATCTTGGAATAAAATTATCTGCGAACATTCGTCAATGAAAGTATTATCTCGATTGCCGAAGAAACTTTTCGCATAGAGAATAGGCCAGATAAGAAAAGAAATGAAGGGATATTGCATGTGACTGTTGTATTTATGTGCGCTTATAGAGGGTAGGCTTTGAATCATACTAAATTTGTTTTGTTTTATGCCCTCAACGTTCTCCCCTAAAATGAGTATTTGTTTTTGCTTGTATTTGCAACGAGTATCATTATAATTTCGTTGAGCAATACTTTTCCAAGGTTAATGTCTGAACAGGGGTGAAGTACGGTAAAAAAAATGTGGTAAAACACTTAATATTTCACAAGCCAGTTATTTCGTTGGTCTCATCCTCGTTGGTGAGTGTTTGTAGGTGTTACACGAATGCTTCATGGCAGAGGAAGTGGAGGTTAATATGTAAGTGAGGAAAACATGTGAGTAAGAAGCGTATTTTTTCTTCCTTTCGGAGGAACTGATAACCTGTCACGTGAATACTAATTAGAATTGCATGCGTGGG
>NC_051397.1:6229245-6231745 GCF_015228065.2 Penaeus monodon
TATTTTAGATGTCAGCAGGGTTGTATGCCTGGATGTCAGCAGGGTAGTATGGTCATATGTCAGCAGGGATCGTGTGGTCAGATGTCAGCAGGGTTGTACGTCTGGATGTCAGCAGGGATCGTGTGGTCAGATGTCAGCAGGGTGTTGGTCTGGATGTCAGCAGGGATAGTATGGTCAGATGTCAGCAGGGATGGTAAGCCCAGATGTCAGCAGGAATAATGTGCCAAGATGTCAACAGGGATAATATGGCCAAGTCTCAGCAAGGACAGTAGGCCCAGGTGTCAGCAGTTATAACATACCCCGATATCTAGGCATACCTATTTCCACGTTTTTTTTTTTTCTTTTCTTTCTTTTCTTTTCTTTTCTTTTTCTTTCTTTCTTTTTTCTTTCTTTCTTTTCTTTCTTTCTTTCTTTCTTTTCTTTCTTTTTTCTTTCTTTCTTTCTTTTTTTTTCTTTCTTTCTTTCTTTTTTTTCAGTGCATTTGATTGCCGTCTGATGATGCCTTCTAAGAAACACGGCCACTTTAAGGAATCCGTGCGCAACTCTGTCTAAACGTCTTTGCACGCATAAGCAAGTGGCAAGAAGATACACTCGCTGTATTATTTTCTTATTCCTTTTTTTCCGTTTAAGAGATAAAACGAAGGAGGGAAAGGTAGTCTGATAATGCATATAAGGGGGTAGTATATATGATAAAGATAAAGATGAGGTGGAGGTTAGTGTCACCAGAATGAGTGACATACCCGAAACGATATTACATTTTCTAATATATTCTTATACGCTTAGGCATGTTCTTGTACACGTATTTATTCAAGTACATATATTTCCTTTGCGTTATATTCTTTGCTAACAGCTTCAACTTGGGAAAAGTTTAACAGTAATCCTTATTAAGTACATAATTTTCTACAATATATGGGGGAATATTCAAAGTACAGGTAAGCGAAGGGATACTGTATATAAACCCAGTGAGCTAATATAAAACAGAATCTATAATACCACGATGAGTGATCGGCCAAATGCCACCGGAATAAAACACGCTCCTCGATGTTGAGGAATCGTTGAACATTATGAACTTGTATTTCTTTCTTTCCGCTCCTAACGTCTTTATAGAGCCTAAAATGCAATGGTTTGGTCGTTTGTACTCCCGTGTTTAATCATCCCGACGATTTATTGCCACTGGTTTACTCCTCTGATGGAAAGAGATGTCAGTATACCAGCTACGAGGAAAAAAATACAAGCAAATTGGAGTAAAATAGAAGGTTATTGCCATTGTGAAGCGTTTTCCACCGATTTCCTCTTGATAATAAATGACCAGCAGTGAAGATAATGACATTCAACAACCAATGCACAGAACAGCATTTCCGTGGTGTTTATCGTTAGTAATTACACTAGAACTACAGTGCAGTACAAGTGTGCTTCATTCTTCTAGATATCAACAACACCCCAGTTCAAAAAGGGGTAAGATAGTTGTTTAGTTCCAGTAGTGGACTCGGGCTGCTCCAAAGAGAGGCGCGGATTGTGTAATAAGGGAGGGACAAACACCGAGGTCAGGGGTACAGGCGATTCTTTTCACATGATAGACATTTTCTAGGTATTTTATGATCAGTTACATTACAAACTAATTTAGATTGTTGCCTAAGTCACTCACATATCTGTCAATCGTTTATAATTTTCTGGGTGCAGTTTATCACGCCGAGGAAGGGATTCAATATCTTTTTCTTATGAAATATGTGCTCCACAAGAATCTCGTAAGTATATACCTTTTAGATGAAGTAGTACCACAATAGGAACGAAGTAATAAAACACGGAACGTTTCGATCTTGTTGAGATTTCCTAATCAGGCGCAGCAAAAAACGAAAAGGTTTTATTTTTTTACTACAGCTGAAGAGGAAGAACTGGTAACAAGCCGTTTTTACTCTATTCTTATTTTTACAGCGTGTGTATCTTTGTGAATATATACAGTAGTTGCTCATGGTTTAGAAAAAAGGATTTATGGAAGATGGAACAACGGTTAGCTTTCCTCCTGGCCAGAAGACTAGTATTAGTGAGGACTGAATGGATGCAAAATCAAAATGCACACTTCCAATACAACTTCCACCATGGGTGCAAATGGACCTCTGGTGTTATCTGGGTGTTATTTGTACCCCAGACATTTTTGATACTTCCACACTCATACTCCTTTTTTTCAAGGATCTTTTGACATCACACCGTGACCATGACCTTAATCCTTCTCGCTCGCATTCCTGTAGGAACTGTCGACCAAGGCAGATGCGCGTTTTTGTTCTGGTTCTTTGACTTTGCCTAAGCACCGTTCTCCTGCTAATGGTGTCTACCTTGAAGGGACAATTACCGCTGTTAAGGGGTTTCCTGTCGCCTCCTTAGCAACGAGTGCTATACGGAAATAGCTCAAATTCATTTCTCTTTTTTTTAACAAAGGTATTAATCTAACGAACTCTGCAGTGTGCTACAGAAGAAGAAAATACGTTTGGAAAGGTCAAGGGCA
>NC_051397.1:6256745-6266745 GCF_015228065.2 Penaeus monodon
TTAACTAGTAAAACACAGATCAAGGCATGTCAAAGCAACAGAACATCTCATTCTAGTGAATAACCAATACCACATAGTGTTGTGATAATTAACCCCCTCTTTCAAACTGTTGGCATTCATACACTTCATAAGAAATCCTGTTTCTCCTTAATGAAGTCTCATATATACATGTTACTTTTCATATTATAGGTCTTTTCATGAATAATCATGCCATAAGGCTAACATAATGAAATAATTCTCTTGCAGAAAAAATATTTATTTTTCCCTGTCTTTCCCTTTACTCTTTAATAAAACTGATCACAGACAACAAACCTGAGAATGCAAGTTTGAAACAAATATTGATTTGCAATCCTGATGTTCATAATCAATTATCTCTTCAGTATTTCTATCTGTTATAATCTGGATAATACTGGGAGACAGGATTTGATATACTGTACTAATTACACATGCATACCCATAAACACATAAAACACAATGACAAAGATGTACAGTAAACACACCCATATTTTTTAATGACAC
Organism: Penaeus monodon; assembly: GCF_015228065.2. Lineage (NCBI taxonomy): Eukaryota > Metazoa > Arthropoda > Malacostraca > Decapoda > Penaeidae > Penaeus > Penaeus monodon. The sequence goes on from NC_051397.1 coordinate 6,257,265, forward strand.
ATAAAGCAGAATAATTAGCTCCTCTCTAGATTTACTGACTATGTATATGAACTGTGTATAATAAGGGAACTACTAAAAAGAGTATATTCTTAAATAGATCATCTTAAATAATGTTCACTGGAATAGTAGTAAGGAAATTTAAGCCCCACCTGAAATCTATGTCAAAATTAACTTGACTTTACATCCATCCTTAAATGTAGAGCTGCACATCAAAATCTACTACAATGTAGAGCCATCACCTGTGTAATTATTATCATGTCTGCAATACCATAGGTGTTGTCTTGTGCAAATGAATATCACTATCCTTGTGTGTCTGTCATTACCACAACTTTTGTACTATTAGCTTTATTTTTCATCTTCTCATTACATCACTTCTATGTTCTTTTCATCATCCTTGTGCCCCAAAATATGCTAACTTCAAGCTGTCATTTACTTGTACATTTACCGTTTTTCGTGGGCAAAAGAAACAGCAACTCCATTTTCATTTACAATATCATGCTATGGCTTGATAAATTGGAGCACTCCCCATTATAAACATTAGGTTACCATGTATGTTGTTATAGTAACTGTGCATTCCCTTTTTGCTAAACCTAACAACCATCAAACACTAGTTGAATATTCTTTTGTTAATAAGTGTGTATAAATGTAGATGAGTGTGCACAATATATATTAACTATCAACATAAAAACACTCATAACATAATCTGTCTCTCTTAACATTATATGCCACACCTTTTATTACTCACTCCATAATATATAATGATGATTACTAGAATTTCATATACCTTTCCTCACCAGCCATATAATATTAGCCTTGGGCCTCCCTTACCAGATATCAGACTGACCCACAACCCATCAATACATATTACATTATTTATGTTGGTATATTTAGCTACATTAATGTTACATTTATACATTGACAGTGTAACAACATTAAGAATAAGATGAAATTACATATATGGGGCACTAATGTTTATAATGAGGTTTACTCCAATCACTTCAGTCTGTCTGAGAATTTAAACAAACCCATAGCTGCCTACTATCCACTGAAAATGTACCAATTATAAGTGAGGCACCTATATGATGCATTTTGTGTGTGTGTGTATGTGTGTGTGTATGTGTGTGTGTGTGTATGTGTGTGTGTGTGTGTTGTGTGTATGTGTTGTGTGTGTGTGTGTGTGTGTGTGTGTGTGTGTGTGTGTGTGTGTGTGTGTGTGTGTGTGTGTGTGTGTGTGTGTGTGTGTGTGTCTTCCTAAATTTACTCTGGTTTTAATTTTTGAGTAACCACAATATATCTAAATTAAATCGATCCCATCTTCATCTGTAAAAAGATATACAAGTAAAGGCAGAAAGGAAAAAAATATCTGATGAGATGTCTGCATTGAGAGTATACAAATAAAATTATATACAAAACTATAATGCTACAATATTCATATCTTACTTTTTACTGGTATACTGCATGAGGAAAGGCACACATTATCCTCTTCTTTTCAGCATTTTTCAGTCTTTCCTTTTTATTATTAGTAATCTTTGCTCCATCACTTACTCAATTTCAAGTAAAAAAGTAGAAAAGGCCAAAATTTCACATGGAAGACTGAGCATCTTCCCGCTATTTTTTGTATCACAATTTAGGATGATTAAAATCTGACTTTTGTTCTTGGATTCTGAAAGATGTGCTTCAGACATCTTGCTCTCATATTCAAGCTTTCCAAAATCTGAACATTTTGGTGAAAATAAACATATATTTTTTTCTCATATTTTTTGCTTTTATAAAGAATATAAATTACTGAAGTAAGCAGAATGTACACATATTGAGCAATGACTCATTGGCCAGAAATTACAACCAAAGCAAGTATAGGAAGATTTTTTCTTGTCTTTTCTTTTTTTCCCTATTTTAAGGGGCCTCTGCCCACCATTAAGTCTTTCACATGTACACTATTAATACACATTGTGCAAACAAAAGAAAGAATCTGTAAGACTTCACATCTACCCTGTTGTGGAAAAATATACATAAATGTATATAAACAACAACAAAAAATTCCCACAAAAAATTTCCTAAAACTTATTGAATTTTTTTACTATCTTATTAACCCCAACAAATCTAAAACTGCCTCACAAAATTCTCAATATATAAATATGTGGAAAATCTTCAACACTTTCATTTCACATAATTTTAAGGTATTTTTATCAAATTTACCATTCTGCATAAAATATTTAACTAAACTTTCCATATCTACTGTCTCTCAAAAACTTCAAGGGGGCTCCCGGAGTTTATGTGAGAAAGTTCAAAACTAAAGGCTTAAAAAAAGATACAAATCTCTAAGTCTCCCCCTCTTTTTTTCTTTTTGTTTAATTGATTGTAAATGATGGTAACAAAGTGTATTTGACATTATTTTTCTTCACAGTGATCCTGATTTTTGAGGCTACTAATACTTCCTATCATCCCAAGGGACACTTGTGTGACTATCCCAAGGGCCATGTTTGGCTTGTGGGCTATAATTTTAAGGTATTTTTATCAAATTTACCTTTGTATAAAATATTGACAAACTTTAATCTACGTCTCTCAAAAACTTCAAGGGGTTACCGAGTTTAAGTGAAAAGTCAAAACTAAAGGCTTAAAAGAACAAATCTCTAAGTCTCCCCCTCTTTTTTTCTTTTTGTTTAATAGATTGTAAATGATGGTAACAAAGTGTATTTGACATTATTTTTCTTCACAGTGATCCTGATTTTTAAGGCTAATAATTCTTCCTATCATCCCAAGGGACACTTGTGTGACTATCCCTAGGACCAAGTTTGGCTTGTGGGCCCATGCGTGTTGACACACATGCTTTAGAGAGTTGATGGTCCCTTTCATTAACCCTTTAAAATGATGAAATGCAGTGTCTTATACAATTCACATATTCATATAAAATGCATATTAATAACTTTTAAACTTAAAATATGATAACACTACTATATAAGGTTTCATGAAAATATTAAAAATATCCTTTTCCACTTTCTCAGGGAAAGACAAAATATATAATATGATAAATGATGCTACTAAAAGAAAAATTTAATCATAAAACACCATTTTTACTTTTCAAATGTGAATTACTCCTTTAGGGTCTACTGCACATTTTTTTCACCAGTTTTTCAACCAATTGCTTGCTTCCCTCCCTTTTTCTAGTTATGGTAAGAAATTTAGATTTCTTGCACAGAAAAAAATAATATTATTGATTTGTTTTGTTTCCACTCCATTATTCTGGCCCATGAAATCACTACTTGCTTGCAGGAAAAATGCTTTTCTATTTGCCTCCAGCTGCTAATGCTTACTTGGAAAAGAGTTTTCCACTAAAATAGAACTTGCCATTGTGGTTTTGTTTTTCAAATTGAAGATGGAGAGAGAGAGAGAGAGAGAGAAAAGTCAGTCGGCTCTCTTTCTTAGGGCTATATTCTAGTAAAAATTAAGATTTAAATGTATTTGTGCAATGATGCCTGTGCATATTCATATGAGAAGATTCTCATTTATACATTTATTGCTTACTTGACATGCAGTAATATTTTGTTTAATATTCTATACAGAAATGTTTAAGAATAACACACCACTCCATTTTTATATAAATATACATACAAACAGTATGTATAAATATGTATATATATATATATATATATATATATATATATATATATAAATTTTTTTTTATATATATACATATAATATATATATAGATAGATAGATAGATAAAATATTATATTATATATATATATATAATACACCCACAACCCACCATGCACGCACCGCAGCCTACCGCACGCGCACGCGCACGCCACGCGCCCACCACAGCACACACACACACAACACACACACACACACACACACACACACACACACACACACAACAACTCACACTCACACTCACACTACACCACACTCACACCACACACACACACACACACACACACTACACACACACACCATACCACACACACACACACTCACGCAATATATATATATATACTTAAATTATATATACATATAACTATACATAATAATCAAAATACACTATAAGACTGGCACTAAAATTTCACACATACATACACACACACACTACAACACACACACACACAACACACAACACACAAACACACACACACAAAACTAACACACAACACATATGTATATATATTCTTTATATGTATATATGTATATATATATATATATATATATATATATATATATATATTATATATATATATATATATATATAATATATAATAACATATATATATATATATATATATATATATATATATATATATATATATATACTGTAGATAAATGTCACACACACACACACACACACACAACACACACACACACACACACACACACACACACACACACACACACACACACACACACACACACACACACACACACACACATACACATATAAAGTGAAAATTACTCACCACTAAAGAATACAACTGCCAACAGATTTAGAAGGAATAATGGGTGTCTACTCAGTAATTTACAAAGTAATGTTAAAGACTAATACTAATATTTGCTGGCTGATAACTTCTTATTTATTTAAGTGAATCATTATCTGTGCTTATCCATTTAAATTTTCAAACCAGGGCTTTTCGTATCTTTAGTAATCTGAAATGTACTATCTACACTTGTTGTGGCTTAAACATGAACTAACTCTCATTTCGTTAAGATTATGTGACAGAGTAGAGTTCTCTTAACATACTAATATCCAGCACCTAGTTTGAAAATTGACAGTAAAGAAAGGTTACACTTACAGCTAGATACAGATTCACCTGAGAATCACATTAATAGGAATTTAGGGATTTTTTTGTTCAAAATTGTACTACAAATAATTACAGAAGCATTAAGAATAAGGTTTGCAGACAGATTTCCTGCTCTTAGTATAAAGAACAAGATTGGATGATGGCTATAGCAACAGGTGGTGGTGGCGGATGTCACTAAGACTAAGGTGCAATGTTCAAAGTAATAATTTTACTTCTACTTCTTGTTAGGAAGTCAGTTAGAGTTGTAAGGTTGTAAGTTACATATAACCAATCGGACACTGATTAAGATTTTGGTTTAAGAAAAAAAGGTATGATCAGTTGATACCACTTTCATTTTTCTCTCGAAAGTGATATCCTTCAATTAACATCACGGAGTCCAAACCATCTATCACCTTGCTGGTACCTATCATACAACCTCACTCATATCCTCAGCTTGACTTGCCTGTGTACTAGGTGTCTGTGGGGGTGTTGGTGCCCTGTAGGAGACAGTAGCAGTGTGACCCGCTGCCGTGGGGCCTTGTGGGGTCCCATACATCCCTGCAGACATACCTTGCATGCCCCCCACTGTCTGGTATACACCACCGCCTGGCATGCCGCTTGCTGTGTAGTACCCCATGCTGCTACCCATCCTGAGATGATCATCAAAAGGTTAAGAACATCACCTTTAAAAAGCTTTCTGGATTATCATAATCTACAACCTTATGTACATTTTTAGCAGTAAATATTAAAAAAGGGCCTTCCATTGCACTACTTTTCAAGTCTTTTTTAGTGCATGACACTGTGGTTTATTTATATCTTATATGTTTCTTTTGTACATTACTACTAGGCAGATTGGAATTTCATGGAAAGATACTATTTGGCATGCAGATGGATGTGTTCTTATTGTACTTGTGTTTGTATGAGAGGGAAAGAGAGAATGGAGAAAGAGGCAGAGTTAGAGGGAGAGGAAGAGGGAGGGAGGGAGGGAGGGAGGGAGGGAGGGGAGAGGGAGAGGGAGAGGGAGAGGAGAGAGAGGAGGGAGAGGAGGGGGAGAGGGAGAGGGAGAGGGAGAGGGAGAGAGAGAGAGAGAGAGAGAGAGAGAGAGAGAGAGAGAGAGAGAGAGAGAGAGAGAGAGAGAGAGAGAGAGAGAGAGAGAGAGAGAGAGAGAGAGACTCCTCAGTGCTGTGCTCAACATGTCAATACACAACACTATGTAGACAATAATCTGTTTTCTCAAAATAGCTTCTTATCAAAACCTGTCAAAAATATTCCTTCCAGTTCTTCATTTAGGTGGATTAGACTATGGCACTCTGCTTAAATTCAAAAACAAGTCTCTGTCAAAGTATGTTTATGCAAAATCAGTATATGCAAAATCTGAAATAAGTAGTCATGACAAGTATGCATTTCATGCTATATCATAACCTTACAATAACCCATAGGGTGTGTGAATATACAATTCCTAATCCTTAAAAATGAAAGGCCAAAAAAAAAGAAGAAATACAGTTCTAGAATACAAAGATAGATTCTTCAAATGTTGCTTTAATACATAATTACTATGTCAAATTGGTTATCTATTCCAGATATGGTTAATTACTATTAAGACAAAAACTATTAGTGCCAAGTGCCTGGTTTTTGCATACTAAACAATACTCAACAGTGCTGAGATAAACAGTTCATCCTTTCACTGATCATAAAGATAAAGACTGACTAATTACAAATGAAGAAGCCAAAATACCATAAACAGGCACTGTCATGAATGCAAAATATAACATCAAAAACAATAAGGTTGTAAAACAAACTGGACATTCATAAACATCATCTAAAAACATTGCTTCCAAGAGTCTGACACTTAACCTCTGAAGAGGCAAACAGCATTACACAATAAATAATATAAAATCCTACAACTGAATCTTTACTTTGTTTCATAATCATAAACCCACAAAGTTGGAACATTTTAGAAAATTCAAGAATTTTGGCATCTTGCAACAGATCCTGGTATTTATCTATTGTTAGTGATATAAACTGTGCTCTACAACCAGTTCTGCTCATTATGCAATGGCAAAATCTTATTATTATTCCTCACACTGAAAGCCCCCTTATATCAAGGGTTTAAAAGCACACATATCATACAAGTATAGATTAAAATTAAGCATTCTTACCAAAGCTATTGTCTACTAAACATATGTTATAACAACTGATGTTGATTTAAATTCTAATGAAAAAGAAAAACAGAGGACTCTTCATAGGTATGTCAACCAAACTGTATTAATGGCCATGATAATGAATATATATCTTTATTAAAGACAAGCTCAGCCACATTGAATAAAGTTTGCTTACACCATCCAATCTTCTTTGGTTCATTTTCTATATAAGTAAATGCCCTCCTAATAAATATGAACCTCTTAGCCTAGGTTAGCTTTCAGTTCAACTTTACACTAGATCACTAACAGTATTAATATCATAACAGAAAGTACAGATTGCCATATATATGCTACTTTTGTGCATAAAAAATAGCAAAGGCACAATTCACTTTACAACAATTAAAACATCAAGTTATTTCCTACTATAATTTTTTAAAGAGCTTACTATCTTATAATAAAAACAAAAACAAAAGTCACTTTTCTGACTCACAATTCCATAATAATGTAAACTCTCCCCTGCTTCCATTAAATTAATCAGAAAAATGAAGCCTAAAAATATATGAACACCAGTTTTCACATACTATTGATTGCACTAAAAGGCAAAGTCAAAAAATTCTTTGCATTACTTCCTTAAAGATGAAGCTCCAATTATTAAAAGGTAATAGTAAAGATTCATCAACAATATAAAGAATTCCACACCAAAATACAAAATTCATGGATAAAATACAAAAAACAAAATATGTGAGAGCTAAATACTTAAATAATGTTATGCCAACATGAATAAATATATAATTTGGTATCCAAACCTTATTTTCTAGTCATACAGTGTCTATATTTTACCAAGAATATCTCTGATATCCTTTATAAAAAAAAAGTTTACAAACACAACAGCACCTTATGGCAATAATACAACAGACCAATAAAGAAAATGTGAGGCTCAAAAACAATGGGTAAAATGTAATCTTTAATGCAAAATGTTTACCTTCAAAACAGAAACAGAAGGGGAACAAGGATATATAATCTAGATGCCCTATCACACATTTGGAGAAATGGACATGTAGTAAACAACATAAAAAGAAGTCAAAATGTAAAAGAACAGTACAATAATTTGTTTACTTCAACAGGTAAACTATAATTATAGAAACAATAAATTATGAAATATTTACTTTAAAAATTCATGAAATTAACTCCTGGCCTTCAATCTGTAACATAAAAAGATAGATAGATAGATAGATTATGATCATATTTTTACATGAAGTCATCTGATTAAAACAAATTTGAAAATAGCTTACATAAGATCATAACAGTTATATAAACTCAACTAAAATAATGCTGAAACTCAGACAGGGAGTCATGAAATACTTCCTTACAGAAAACACAGGAAGAATTAGTTGATTTAGACTTGTAGCATAGCTTGACACTCCTTTCCAGTAAAAAAAAACTAGTTGAATGCATACAAGAGCCTCCAACAAGATTATTCATAGGAAAAAATGTTATTTCCAATGGTAATTTTTAAAATCAAACTATATTCTAAATTTCATACATACCTAACCTCAGCTGTGAGGATAAAATTTCTTAGCAAGTTTGCTTGAAGATGTGATTTCAAAACATTCATCACATATTTGTATTGTAAATTATTCACTCTCATTCAGACTTTTCAAACATATATCACACAGATTTATCACTCTGTTCATCTCTGATGGACATTATGAATAAGGCAAATCATTCCCATTTCCATTATGGTTATAATATTAGACATAAGTAGGTGACATATAAAAGTTTTCCACAGCTGACTTCTTTACACTGTACCGGTCACTTCAACATCTAGTGCTTGTTCACTTTATTTCTGCCAAATCCAATTTTTCTTTACTTTCTCTTAATGAAAGTTTGGCCTAAACTTGAAATGTGGAGAGAGAAATCCTTAAATCTGACAAAAAAAAGTTGGGATGCAGATTTATATCTTTGTACTGTAAGATTTTCCAGTTTCCAATTTTTACACATTTCCTTTGTCTTACATGTCAGCAGTGTCAGTTTTCTAGTTCCTGGAGGTCAACATTATCTGATTAGCAAATTGTGATTTTTTTCTTAAAAAAAAAAAAAAAAAAAAAAAAAAAAAAAAAAAAATGAAGCTAATCTTCCCAGTGTCTGAGTTCAAATCACCACAGTTACCGAACATCTTGATGTAAGGGAAAAAAAAAAAAAAAAAAAAAAAACAGTATTCACACAAATGACGGCAAAGTCCAAGGTTCATTCCATGCTCCGCGACAAATTACATGGTGCTCTTCACGCCCTCTCTTCCTCACTGTTGCTGTCTAGGAGTCATCCACTTTGCACACCCAAGCAAGTCATCAGGTAACCAAAACAAAAGCAAAAGAAAAAATCTGGAAAAGTACAGAAACTTCAATCAGTGTACCATTTGAATTCAAAAGGACCAGACTTACAGGACTGTAAAACATGTGATCTAAGATTACTTAAAAATATATACCACTATCATAAAGCACTGTATTAAGTATCAACCATCTGAGACCTACCTTTTTCAATGTCTGTAGTCCATTCAACGTGCTGTTT
>NC_051397.1:6271745-6274245 GCF_015228065.2 Penaeus monodon
TATATATATATATATATATATATATATATATATATATATATATATATATATATATATATATATATATAGCCATGTAATCATCATACTATGTATCATTCACTTGACAGCATCTCCATTAAATGTATTTATACAATTATACACATACATACACACACATACACACACACACACACACACACACACACACACACACACACACACACACACACACACACACATGTAAATCAAACTTACTGTGTTGAGGAGGTTCTGGTGAGCTCTGCTGATGACTTGGCTGTTTACTCGGTGGACTACAAACGCTTGACGACGTTGAAGGAGGAAGGTCATGGGAGGAAGCAGGGGAGACGGCCGATTGTTGCGTTACTCCTAAACTTCCCCCTAAAGAGCCTGCAGAGACTAAGCTTGTGAATTTTTTTCCCCCCCCCAGAATTTACATACACATACATCAGCCTTATGAAAAATAAAACACAATCACTTTTTGTATTTACACAAAGGTCACCTGTGTAAAAATTTGGATTTCTGTCAACTTTTCAAAAAAGCTTTAGAATAAAAAATGGGAGTGAATAAAATTCAATATACACATTTATAATTCATATTCTATTTCTTCTATTAATATTTTGTACTGAAGTCCAGCCTATACAGCCAGAACTCTATCATGTTAATCCAAATACCTGGCTTGTAGAAAGATGCACAGTGACAGTCACAGATCATATTCTGACCATTCACAATAATTGTAGCCTATACATTACTATTAACTTTTCATTAAACATTTAAAAAAATAAATAAATAAATAAATAAACAAACAAAGGTGAGTCCATGTTGAATGACAGATAAAATCAACCATATATATATATATATGCATATATATAATATATATATATATAATATATATATATATATATATATAATATTATATATATATAATATAATATATTATATAATATATATATTAGATATATAATATATATATAATATTATACAATAATAAATAGATAGATAGATAGAAGATAGATAATAGATCAATAGATAGATAAAGAGTAGATAGATAGATAGTAGATAGATAGATAGTACGTAGTGCTAGATAGATTAGATTATAGATAGATAGATAGATAGATAGATAGAATAGATATGTAGATATAGAATTGTAAATATTAAATGTATATAATTATGTATATATTAATATATTATATAATATACTATATAATATATAATAATATATATTTATAGTATATATAATATATATATGATAATATATTGGTCACCATTTCCCAGTGTGCTAGGAATAATTAAGGACCTAATCATTAGCAGCACCTGAAGACCTTGAACTCTTGAATACTAGATCAGCAATCAGGCACCATAGCCCATGGACCCATGTGCATACAAATAGAAACAAACAACTTGCAAGTGCATATAATGCTGTGACTTCAACAAATCTAAGTAATATTTCTAAACAATTAGTTTTCTAAAAGAACATCTTCCCCCAAACAATCTACACTTTTTGAAACCATAAACTACCAACACAAATTGTATTCCCTGCTTTCACCAGACAACCTTATTTTCTTTCTTCACTAAATGATTTTATAATATAAGCAGCTTTGATATGCCATTCTCTCATTCTATATGAGATGTGACTGTCACTACAAACATGAAAATCACTATAAATATCAAAATGTAAGGTTCAAACTTACAATCAGCAGTGAAGCCAAACATAATACATGCCTTGCAGTACAAAAAATGAATATAACCTACAATCACAATTATGTAACTATATAAAATTCATAATTTCTTAACAGTGCTTCCAAACAACTTTAAATTGATTGTTTTTTAAATGACATATCAAAACATAAAAATGTTGATAGTAAAATCAGTAAAGATTGTTTGCTAAAAAAAACACAGTCTGGCCAAGATAATATAATATTATTAGGTTATGGTAAGAATATTTTACACAGACACAGACAGACAGACAGACAGACAGACAGACAGTCAACAGACATCACACACACACACACACGACAACCACACCCCCACACACACACACACACACACACACACACACACACACACACATAAAAAAAAGTAACTATATTTTTCACTACTCTCTGTAGGCATCATTTCCTTCCCCTACTATAATAACAAAGAGATTGAAAACCACACCTGTTGCTTCCTTTTCTACTGATGTCTCCTTTTCTAGTATTCCGATTGCTGAAACTGCTGGCAATACACTAGACTATTGTGCGTTGTTTGGATCAAATCGATAGACAGATCCATCAGAGTTCATGTACGGCTGTCCACTCTGAAATAATAAACCTTATGTTTTTTCAAACACATTTACCCAAAATATTCAAAACATACAAAGAGAACGATATACTCACTAAAACACAAACATTTAACAGAAATGAAATACTACCAATATAAATAATGCAAGTATTTCTCTTAGCCTAAGATAAAAGTCAGACCATCCTTCTCCAAAATTTGCCTGTTCAAAAAATTGTGTATAATC
>NC_051397.1:6276745-6281745 GCF_015228065.2 Penaeus monodon
AATAATAATATAATACATAATATATATATATACATATAATATACAACATTATGTGATTGTATAAAATATATATATAAATATATAAATATATCATCATTATAATATATCATGTATACTATACTATCAATGCATAATAACACAAATATCATACATCCCATATCATATAATTATATCACATCATATAACATCATCATACTCAGAATATAGTATGTATTAGTGTATATATACAACATTTAATCATATTGATACATGCAAATACATACAATACATACAATGATAACAACCATTACACACAAAACCACACACAAACATACACAACACAAACAGCAGCTACAACACATCCAACACATACACACACTATATATCATCACATACAATATATACAAAATATATAATACTATAATATACATCATACATATAATACATATATAAAATGTATATGTAAAAAAACCATACTGTCAGCATCACTGATCAGTTAAACCTTAGTCTACCCTGCATGATAAACAGTACATGCATGCAATCAATGACATACTCGTGAAGATATACATAAATGCCATTTGCCTAATCCATTTGTATGCTATGTCATGTCACATGCAAAGCACAGGCAACAACCACCACGAGAAGAGAGGTATAATGGATAGGGAAATCGACCGCAGCATTGATCAACATTCACATGAAAAGAAAACAAAAGTTCTATTCAAAACTTAGATTACACTCACAAAATGTTAGAATTGCCAAATAGCCACAACTGACAAGAATATATTAATCCATATTTACGGGTAAGTGATAGTGTAAAAATGAATCATATAAACAACGAACACGACATACATACAGACAAACAAAACCAAAAAATATAACAGTTAATATCTAGCTATTAGCATAAACAAATGCATGACTCATCAATTATAAAATAAAGTAACTGATTTGCACATCATATCAGTTATAATGGCCTACAATCATGCTGATCACATGCATACATATAGTACAACAACACACACATCACGTGACAAATAAACTAACACACACTTAATACATATCATAACATTAGAACATTAAACACATACACACAATTCACTAGTCAATAACAAAACACAGAACCAACCCAAAACAACAACAAAAACTATAATGAAGAAATACATGCAATTATCAAATCATTCACATAAAATAAACACTGAAAAAATCATCAAATAAATAAAATTTAATATATACTATTCACATTTACTCAGTGATTAAATGAGTTTATTGAATGTACAAAAGTGATGACAGTCTTAGCTTTAGGATGTGATTTATGTTGTTGTGATTTTTGTGTATGTTATGATGTCACTGTGTATAAAAAGTTACACATCTAGGCCCGCAACACCAGAACACAGACACACAGCACATAACACACACACACCCAACACACACACAACAACACACACACCACACAAACATTAAGGTCTATTCATAAAAACAATGCATTGATACTCATTATACAAACACAAAAGGATTATGGAACTTACTTACATGAAATTCATAATCAATTCTCTTCAAAGTACATGCATGCATTTGCATTGCTAATATCATATATTATATACATATATTATTAAATACATAACATACATTATCACATAATAAAATAATCATTATTACTAAATTTATTTATGTATAATTTAATTTATAAAAAATAATATTAATAAATAACAGTGTATTTGTTGTGTTTATATTAACATAATTATCTTTAGTATGTAGTACACTTATTCAATCAACTACTATACATCTACACACTACTGCAACATAACACACACACACACACACACACACACACACACAACACACACAACACACAATATCAAAATGATAAATTAATTTATAATAGTAATATATATATATTATATATAATATATATTATTATCTATACATTATTATATAAATATATTATAATATATATATAAAATATAATAATAAATAAAATATTTAATATAAATATATATAATATAATATAAAGTAAATAGATTATATAAAAAATAAATTAATTATAAATATATTTATAATTATATTAATATTATATAATAATATTATTTTTTAATATAATATATCTATATAATATATATTAAATAATATAATTATAATATATTTTTTTATTGTGTGTGGTGTGTGGGTGTGGTGTGTGTGTGTGGTTTGTGTGTTGCGTGTGGTGTGTGGGTGTGTGGTGTGCGGTGTTTGTGTGGTGTGTGTGTGTGTGACATTGTTTCTAATGTATGTAACACAACCACACAACCACACACTCACACACCACAAACACCACACACACACACACCACACACCACACACCAACACACACACACAACACACACACACCACACACAATATAATTGTATGTGTATTTTTTAATATATATATATATATATTATATATATATATATATATAAATATATATATATATTATATATATAATATATTTATATATATTATATATATATTTATATATATATATATATTAAAATATATATATATATAATATAATATATATATATATATATTATATATACATTATATGTAACATATATATAATATATATATTATATTATTATTATATTATATTATATTTATATTATATTATATATAATATTATATATATATATATATATATATATATATATATATATATATATATAATTATATATGTGTGTGTGTGTGTGTGTGTGTGTGTGTGTGTGTGTGTGTGTGTTGTGTGTGTGTGTGTGTGTGTGTGTGTGTGTGTGTGTGTGTGTGTGTGTGTGTGTGTGTGTGTGTGTGTGTGTTGTATGTATGTATGTGTGCATATGTATATGTGTGTGTATGTATGTATGTATGTATGTGTGTATGTATGTATGTGTATATGTATTTGTACATAGATGTATTTGTATATATATGCATACATATACATCATATATATATATACACATACATACATATATATATATATATATATATATATATATATATATATATATATATATATACATACATACATACATACATATATATATATATATATATATATATATATATATATATATATATATATATATATATATATATATATATATATATATATACATATATATACATATATATATGTACACCTTCATGTCATTAACAATTGATATATAAAGGCATATTGTGAATCAAAGTTTTAAACTAAACATCACTGAAATATCAATCACTTGTTTTCACACTGAGACAAACTTAGTTATACAGACCTTAAAACTGAAAGCTTTATGTTTATTGGCTTATAAATTAAATGTAGGTTAATATAACAGTGATTTGCATTTACCTGTGGGTTTATAAGCATTGCACCAGCTGGCACAGCTTCCATATCTGTTACTGCCCACATTACTGCCTGACCATCACCTTCACCTCCCCACATACCCGCATTCTGTTAAAACAGACTCTGAATAACATCAACTCATATTACTGTAGACTGTTAATCTCATCTCTGCCCTGATTTATTCTACACAAAAAAGGCTCATTGTTTATTCCTGTACAATGAGATAGACAGTAAGATAGGTATCTATTGCTTATTCCAAGTAATCTCTAATGCAAATCTATATTATGTTCATAATAGGTGCATAATTTCAAAGCAAAACAAGAGAGTGACTTACATCTACTTTTCTATAAGCATACTTGATATTTCTGAGGTTAATGTATGTTCTATACTATGAACCTACATATTCTACTGCACATGTTCTCCTTGGGCCAAAATGCTATCATGTCATTTCTACATCTTCACTCTTTGCCAATATAAAAGACAAATATTGAGATTCAAAAGTCAGTGTATGCACTAATAAACAAACTGTTCATTTATCTGGCCATATGAAACCTTCTAAAAAAATCTTTAAACTGTACCAATAATAGCAATAGCAACTTTACACTTTGTAATACTATTTATGAAAGCAGCTAATCTTTTGAAATCTCAAAAGTTTATAACTGGTTTCTAAGATTGCTGGTTGCCAGTGCCAAGAGCACAGCAATTACAAAATTATGTTCAACTTTCTTTTCTCTTATCCATAATGATAAATAATCATAAATATCTACTGAAAATCTTGCATAGATTTCCAGCACAACCCATAATTAGAACTCATACTTAAAAACTATTGTTAAATCATTGCACATTTCCTTTATGTTCCATGGAGATACTGATGTCAACTTCAATTGGATTTCACTCCTTTTAAAGTGAGGATGTTTGTGATGACAAAGGGCATTTTAAAAATTTTCATTATAAGGCATGGAAAAAAAGGCTTTTGAGTTACATGGAAAAAAAAAACACTAATCCACTATTATAGCATCTCGGAAAGGTTTGTCAACCCTGACCAAACCAACATTTGACTGTAACACCAGTCTCAACCTTTTATATTAATACATACTAGAGGAAAAAGAGAGAAGAGAAAGCTGATTAAATAAAGTAAGAATTCTCAAGTAGTACAACAACCATATTTCCAAGGTCTTATTTCAATAATCAAAATGAATATGGCCAATCTTGTCTTAAAACCAAAATCTTTACTCCCATAATCCTTGCTTATTCTCATGCCTACACCTAGAAGCAGAGAGATGTAACTTGGGCAACTTAAAAAGGGGAAGTATAAAAGAGCATTCACATTCTTTATCCATTTCATTATCTATTTGACTTTATATACCATTTTTAAGCTTCACCCTTCAAACAAATGTGTATAATCCAAAAGGTTTTATTGATGTGAATCACAAATTGTAAAGCTTATGCCAATTTCCATTTACTTTAATTAGTACATGAGCATAACAATATCTTGTCACAAGCAACCAACATACTTGATTTACCAGAATTTGTGTGTGTGTGTGTGTGTGTGTGTGTGTGTGTGTGTGTGTGTGTGTGTTGTGTGTGTGTGTGTATCTGTGTGTGTGTGTGTATCTGTGTGTGTGTGTGTGTCTGTGTGTGTGTGTATCGTGTGTGTGTGTGTGTGTGTGTGTGTTCTGTGTGTGTGTGTATCTGTGTGTGTGTGTGT
>NC_051397.1:6289245-6294245 GCF_015228065.2 Penaeus monodon
TGAAGAGATGATAATGATGACAATGAATTACAGACAATATTTGCAAATTACATACAGCATATGAATATCACATATCATGTTTTGTTCTATAAATGCCACTGAAAACAGATGTATAACAAGTATAACAAACAATCAGGGAGCGACACTGGTTCCTTGAAACTACAAATAATAATAAAAATAAAATAAAAACGTAAATACTAACAGCAATCCTTTCAAATGAATTGGTAAGAAGGTGCATATGGCAAATGCTTTGTAAAAAAAAAAAAGAGAGAGAAAAAATATATATATATATACTAAACACACACACACACACACACACACACACACACACACACACACACACACACACACACACACACACACAACACACACACACACACACACACACACACACAACAACACATACACATACACATACACATACACACAAAACAAAAACACAAAAACAAAAACACAAAAAAAATAACACAAAAAAAAACACAAAAAAAAAACACAAAAAAAAAAACAAAAAACACAAAAAAAAAAAAAATAAAAAAAATATAAAATATAAATTAATATGAATATATATATATAGATAAAAATTAAATAATAATATAAATATATAATAAATAATAAAATATAATATACAATATAATATATACAAATATATATTACAATATAAAACAATATAATATACAAATAATACAATGTATATTTCCAAAATTTTATATTACAAATAATAATATAATATAATATATATATATATATATATATATTATATATATATATATATATATATAATATATATATATGTCTGAGAAATGCATAGGTCTTTAGCATAAAGAAATCATAAATATGTACAAAAATACATAAACTGTAGACTTCCCACTGCAAATTTCCGTTTGAACTGTCCCCATACAACACAAACATACATAATAATACATCCCATACATAATACATACATACAAAAGACACACACACAACATATATATACCATATACATAATGTATATATATACCTCACACAGAACATTATACATGTGTATATAAAATATTATAGAGACATATCATGTGTATGTTTTATATATTATATATATAATATAGATATATATATAATAGTATATATAATATATATATATATATAATATAGTATATATAGATAGATATAATAAATATATATATATAATATAATATATATATATATGTATATGGTATATGTATATAATATATATATATATAATATATTATATATATATATAGTATATATATATATATATATATATATATATATAACAATATTTATATATATAAATTGTATATGTCTATATATATATATATAGATATATATGATATATATATATATATATATAATACATAATAAAAAAATATTGAGATATCCAAATAAGAGGGTACCTGGATGGAGAATAAAAGGAAGGATCACAATTCTCAATGTTAGAGTTAGCAAAGACAAGACTCGAGTGATTATCTAGAAGAAGACTATTTCTAAAACTGTCAAAAGAAAACCAGTCATTCCACAAGCAGAGATGCAAGAGGCTGAGAAATCATGGGATAAGAATTGTGAAATTGGCACTGGAAGCTGATAATTTTTTTTTTTTTATTATTATAAAACTTTATCAAAAGGAAAGTATATGATAAATAAGTCACCTTCCAAAATACATTTCCTATCATAAGGTGACAACTCTACCAGGAAAGTCCATAGAATAATACATAAGAGTGATATAAAAATTGCGATTCTACGTAACGGTAGATAAATAAATAATATTTTTCTATGTTGGAGAATACGGTAAGAGAGAATAACTTTTGTCTGACTGAAACTGTCCTAATCACCCAAGAATATATTTTGTGTGCAACTGAATACAGACAGTCAAAACAATTACTTTTGTTTAACTGAGTCCTGATAATGCAAAGATTTTATTTATTTATTTATATATATATTTTTTTTACTGAGAAATGAATGAATACTTACATTAATTTTTTGTGCAACTGTGAGTACTGATTTTTCTTTTTAGAGTAACTTGAGTACTGAAATGAATTATATAACAAAAAAAAATCTTACACCTATAGGTGACATACCAACATTCACTGATAGAGCAATAAGTTTTCTAATATTTAAAATGTAAGGAAAATGCTCTCTATATTTCTCTCTTGCCTTTTCTCTTTACTTCCCATCTTCTACACTAAGGTAAATGGCTATGCTAAAAATATGGCACTGTAATCATTCTCATTGGCTTAATTAACAGCTTTATGAAACTAAAAATAAAGGTTATAATCCTAATAGTATTTGTAATAACACTTGATAATTATATCACAGTTCTCTATGTTTTTAGCACAAGTACTTCATATATTCTATATATTCCTTAACCCCTAAAAAACAAAATAAAGTAAATGTTCCCAGGCATATTTATACATTGTACAAGACAAAACACAACATTTTAAAAATATCCATATTATCTGTACTAACAATTTCTATAAGCTCAAATAATTTCATATTAAAGTATACCAAACATATGCAGTTTTGCTGTCCTTTAGGGGTTAATCCAATTTGAATTTGCACAAAAGTAAAACCATTTGGTAAGGACGTGTTCCAAATAATACAAATAAACTTAAGAAAAAAATAAGTAAACGTGACATAAACTTACCTTATAGTTAGACCCATCATCAAAGGATGATGAGTCTCTTTTAAGTATGGACCTCTTAGGCTCATCTGGCACTAAGAGATCATCACGGCAGTGGTCTCTGAACCGCGTCTCAGGAAGGCGTGTGTTCCGCGTTTTGTTGACTATGACAGCAGTTCCAGCTTGGTCTACATTATGCTCAAGTCCAAAAAATGCAGCACACCGGTGAACAAGCATTCGCTGGTATGATGACATTGGAGGAAACTTGTGGTGCGTTCGCCTGATGAGGATCATTAACATTTGCAATGTTTGAAAAGCAGACTGGGATAAATTGCTAAAATGAACAAGAAATAGAACATCTATCCTTTCTTTTTTCTTCTTAAGACTCAAAAAAGATATCTCCTTTTCATAGGAAAATACACTAATGGTAAAATTACAAATACATTTTTTTCATAATTGAGAGGGAGAGGGAAAGGGGGAGAGGGGGAGACAGAGGAAAAGAGAGAAAGTAAGAGAAAGCAAGAGAGAAAGAAAGAGAAAGAGAGAGAGAGGAGAGTGAGAGTGAGAGTGAGAGTGAGAGTGAGAGTGAGAGTGAGAGAGAGAGAGAGAGGCGAGAGAGGAGAGAGGAGAGGAGAGATGAGAGAGAGAGGAAAGAGGAGAGAGAGAGAGAGAGAGGAGAGAAAAGAGAGAGAGAGAGAGAAGAGAAAAGAGAAAGAGAAAGAGAAAGAGGAAAGAAAAAGAAAAAAAGAAAGGAAAAAAAAGAAGAAAGAGAAAAGCAAAAGAGAAAAGAGAAAGAAAGAGAGGAAAAAAAGAAGGAAAAAAAAAGAGAGAGAGAGAGAGAGAGAGAGAGGAGAGAGAGAGAGAGAGAGAGAGAGTGAGAAAAGAGAGTAGAGAGAGAGAGGAGGAAAAAGAGAAGAGAGAAAAAGAGAGAGAAAGAGAGAGAGAGAGAGAGGAGGGGAGAGAGGAGGAGAGGGGGAAGAGGAAGGGAGGAAGGGGGAGAGGGAGGGGGAAGAGAGAGGAAAAGGAGGGAGGGGAAAGGGGGAAGGTGAAAGGAAAGTAAGAAGAAGGGAAAGAGAAGGAGGAGAGGAAGAAGGGAAAGAAGAGAGTAAGGAATGAGAAGGAAATGGGGGGAAAAGGAGAAAGAGGAGAGAAAAGAGAAAGGAAGAGAAAGAGAAAGAGTAGAGGTAAGGAAAGGAAAGGGAAGAGGAAAGGTAAGAAAAAAGGAAAGGAAGAAGAAGGGAAGGGGAAGAGAAGAAGGGAAAAGAAAAAAGGAGAGGGGAAAAATGGGGGAAGGAAGGAAGGAGAGGGGAAAACGAAAAAGGGAAGGTAGGAAAAAAAAGAGGGGAAGAAGGAAAATGAGAGGAAAGGAAGAGAAAGAGAAAGGGGGGAGGGAAAGGAAAAGGGAAAGGAAAGAGGAAAGGAAGATAAAAAAAAGGAAGGGAAGGGGAAGGGAAGGGGAAGGAAGGGAAAAGAGAAGGGAAGGGGAAAAGGGGAGGGAAGGAAGGAGAAGAGGAAGTGGAAGGAGAAAGAGAAAGGGGAAAGACAAGAAGGGGAGAAAAAAGACAAAGGAGGTGAAGAAGAAGGACAAGGAGACAAAGAGGAACAAGGGGAACAAGGGGAGGGAATGACAAAGAACCCGAACTGAAAGAATACATACTTGGTACAAAAAAATTACATAACAACCATATAGAAATCATATTTTGTCTTGAAGGCAATTTTTTCTTTTTAAGAAAGCCACTGACACTGGTGTATTCAGGATGAAGCCCTGGGGATTGAGGAGATCAGGGTTTTTGATTGTAAGGTTGAGGAAATGCTGGAACAACAATGCTGAGAATAAGAATCTTAAATGGGGATATAGGCAAGTGTGACATTGAAGTTTAGGAAATATTGTGGACAAAGGAGAGGGAAGACAAAACAACTTTAAATTATATATCAAAGAAATTTACATTTTTTATAACATATTGTTAATTAAAACACAAAATAAAATTCATAATTTTGTTAAATACAATTTTTTATCAAAATCATGTAATTAATTCCCTTTATTTTTTTAAATTTAACTTCTTACACCTTCTTCTTGTATTTCTTTGTGGCCTTTACTGTTACATCATTCTTTCAATTTGTGTCTATGAAGGCCATTCTTTGTCCCCGGACTCTTTTCAAAGGAATTCATCTATCAAGGATTAATACATAATTCAAAAAGGTCCTAGCTTTTACATCCATTAGGCAATACGATAAATCATAACAAAGATGGTTTCTTTGCAAGTTAAATATTTGAATAGAGCAAAAAATTCTGGTTGAAACTATAAGTATTAAAAAAATTAGTATTCTTGTTATTCTTTCTGACAATTTTTATGATTTAGCTGAGTGAATAAACTAAGGTTACTTT
>NC_051397.1:6299245-6301745 GCF_015228065.2 Penaeus monodon
GTGTATATGTATGTTTGTATGTATGTATGTATCTATGTATGTATGTATGTATGTATGTATGTATGTATGTATGTAAGTATGTATGTGTATATATATATATATATTATATATATATATATATATATATATATATATATATATATATGTGTATGTATGTCTGTGGGCTGCGGTGGCCGAATGGTTACAGCATCGGACTGAGTTCGAGGGTTCGAGTCATCGGCCAGCGCGTTGTTCCCTTGGCAAGGAACTTCACCTCAATGCTATAGCATGGGTTGATAATAGCAAGTATGCGGGTAAATAGAGAGTACTAGAATAAACCAGGTAAGGTAATGGCAATCACTCGTTTATGTAATTGCAAGTAAATGTATGGAAGCTATGTATACGAAGTGAACCATGATGTCTGATGTATGTAGAACGTGGACTCGAAGCTGGCTAGAGGCAATGGGAGTTGATTCGGGTTCGAGTCAGCTGGCAGTGTGTTCCCTTAGGCAAGGAACTTCACCTCATTGCCTGCCTAGCCATGGTGGAGCAGCAAGTCAGTGCGTCCCAAGCCCGGTAAATAGAGAGGTGATCAAAAAAAAAAACAGGGGGAAGAGCAAGGCAAACCACCGCACTTTCATTGCAAGGAAAATGGGACGCCCAGTAATCACCAAGGCCCATGCACAATGAATAAATAAGCTATCGAGCTGCTGATGCACGGCGGCCAACTGAGTTACAAGGATTTGGATACGGTGGATGTTTGTTCTTGAAGGAACTTACTGTTGCTACTAGCCATGTTGTGGTCAAGCAGCTGTGTCCAATGCCGGATAAGATGCAGAGAATGATACCTTAAAATAAGAATGAATGTAATAGAAATGAAAATGGTAGACATGGATCTCGTATGGAAAGAACTGGACCTACATAACACTCGAACTGAACTCACTAGACGTCGGAAAACTACTAAGTCATCATCTGAGTTCCGGATCGAGTCCACCGGTCAAGAGCGAGTTGTTTCTATGGGCAATGGATTTTCTTGAATGCACTATGTATGTATGTATGTATGGGGGCATGAGCAGTCAGTTGTTGTAAGCAGATAAATAGATGAGATGATCTAAAAAATAAAATGTAAAGTATGTGATCTCCGTGGAATGGCATGGGACTACCACGCTACTCAAGAGCATCACAATCATGAAAATACATTAAGTATGCATGCTGTGACACTGCGATGCTCAGAATAACTGTACGTTATAAGTGTATGCATGTATGTATGCATGTATGTATGCATGTATGTACGTATGCATGTAGGTGTGAATGATAGGGGTTATTACCCCCTTCATTTCAGGACTGATCTACCCCGCAAAATCTCGAAGGCAGCATACTTTGAAATAAAGATTTAAAAGACTGGTATAATCATTTGCCTACTTAAACAATCATCGCGACTAACGAGCCCATCTGGAATTAGCAACTATGTAGCCTATCTGGAATTCGTAACTATGTAGCCTATCTGGAATTAGCAACTATGTAGCCCATCTGGAATGAGTAACTATGAAGCCTATCTGGAATGAGTAACACTGAACTAGAAAACGGCTGCCACCGCCATATTGGTATTCCATTCATATCTCGCGTGTGGTGTTACTGTGTATGTGTAATCCAACTATATTCTTCCATGGGTCTAATTCGTTCAATAGACGTTAGTGTTAGTAAACAAACTATTTTCTTTCAAAGGATTGACTCGTACAATAAGAAGAGAGAGAAAGAGAAAATAAAAAGTACATGCGGACTCGAGATTTTGCGAAGTTCTGTAGCAGCAAAATTTCAAGTTCAACATACAATAAAAAAGGACGAACGCGGTTTGATAATCTGAAGACTGCGTTCCCCTTTCTTCTAATCCCTTTCTCCACACACACAAACGCGTTTTTTATCAGTAACTATCAAAACGGAGCCGAACGCTCTGTGCAAGTATATCTCAATTCCCATGCCATTTAATCAAGAATATAAATAAACTTTAATGCTGATATCCGGTTCTCAAATTTTTCCTCACTGGTTGTCGATGACTTCAAAAAACATCTTTTGTTTTTTCGTTACGCAAGAGGTTTCGAGCAGAAGGTCCAAAATGAATGGACTCCTTAAAGAGAACATAACTATGATCATAATTAACACAAAATCAACTTTTCTCCTAGTTATATGCCATTCAATTTTCATTCGCGTGCTAATTAATTTAGCAAGAGGGTAGAAGGTTAGACCTGTCAAAAATATGTTGTCTATGAAGAAGCAAACACCCATCACTACCATCCTTAAGACAATAATAATGCTAGTTGACAGAAATGCGACAAGAAAATATATGCCCCTGATGTCAATATAACCCGACAGCTGATTACTACAAATAACTTTAGTAAAAACTTCATCATGTTTGTTACGTCTACTTCATCTAATATACTTCAATGGTGCGTGTACGATTACGATTGCATCGCCCCGTACCTCTGCGTGTGTATGTACGAGTGTATATATATGCCTGGAGCTA
>NC_051397.1:6306745-6311745 GCF_015228065.2 Penaeus monodon
GACAATGCCGGTAAATTCACCAACAAGACCGTATATACTCTTGCAATGTGGGATTTTTGAGCATTGGCGAAGGTTTGTACGAGCGGGGTATTAGTTATTACTGGTACCATAACAATCGTAATTATCGGTTATCTTGTAATCGCCATAACAGAAAGAGAAAAAAAAACAAGGGGGAAGTTTTCAAATCATATGGTTTTATACAAAATTAGGCCTATAAATCATGTCTACATTGTAATTGTTACATACAAAGCTCTTACGACAGGTAACGTTATTTCCATCTACAAAACTTAGTTGACTATCTTCCTAACACATCATTTCCAAAAAAGCGTTCTCTTTACGCTAAACTCTCGCTCTTCCGTCGCTTCCAATCTCATTCCTGACTCCTTTTTTTCTCTCTCTCTCCCTTCTCTCCTGTCTCGTTTGTCACGTCACGTCACGTCACGTCACGTCACGTCTGTCTGTCATGTCACGCCTCAGTTCGCCTCGCCTCGTCTCTCCTTTTTCCTTTACGATTAGGAAGTAACCAACCCACGGTATTCAATTCATGAAACATTAATGCCAGAGTGTGTATCTCAATCTCGTTGTGTGACGTATTGAGGTAGGTCTATTCGAATACCATTTTCGACAGAAAATGCATGGCTAAAACTGGTCGCATACAGCAAAATTCAATATATACTGCATGTGTGTGTACATGTGTATACATACATACATATATATATATATATATATATATATATATATATATATATATATATATATATATGTGTGTGTGTGTGTGTGTGTGTGTGTGTGTGTGTGTGTGTGTGTGTGTGTGTGTGTGTGTGTGTGTGTGTGTGTGTGTGTGTGCGCGTGTGCGTATGCGTGTGTTTAATATACTGCTAACCATCTGTTCCGTTGTTTGTATTGCTCTTACTATCAGTACTATCTTAATCAATATGCACATTACTGCTGTTATCCATATAACTTCATCAGTAGTGTCAATATATCTTTATTATTATCATTTTTTTATTATCAATATCATTATATTTGTTTAATATCATTACTTTCATCATTGTTATCACCATCTTTATTATTACAATCACTATCATTATTACTACTATCACTATCATTACTATCATCATTATCATCATTACTATTATTGCTATCATTATCATTTTTCTTATTATCATTACTTATCACCAATCATCAGTTATTAATTGCGAATTATTATCATTAGCATTATTTATACTATTACTATGGTCATTATTATTATCATGAGAATATTACTATCATTATCATCACTACTACAACTACTACTATTACTACAACTATTACTGCTGCTACTACTGCTATCACTACTACTACTATCATCATCATCATCATCATCATCATCATCATCATCATCATCATCATCATCATCATCATCACATCATCATCATCAACATCATCGCTATTGCTATCACTATGTTATAATAACGCTGATGGTCAAGATAATGACAATAATAACAATAATAATATCAATACTCATCATAACTATTACTATAACCATCCCCACAGCCACCATTGCTATGACTAAGGCTAAAAGTGCTAAGAGGAAAAAAAAGAAAGAAAAACAACAACAAGAAGAAGTAAATACAAGATCTAAGACTTTCTCAATTACTTACAATTCTCGTAGAAAACGAAGTCACTATACTTTTTATTTATTTATTTACATCATTTGGACGAGACATCATTAGTGTTAAAGCGCGTGATTGGAGAGAACTCGCTAAGCTACTTTCGAGAAAATGAATGAATAATTTAGAGGCCAATCACTCAGGTTTATTATCAGGGATTGAGTGCGCTGGTGATTTCTCGCAACTACCTGGGACAGTGAGACACAAAACGAAGAGAGAAAAAAAAATGCAAATTGTTAGTTTGTTTGATTTTTTTTATGGTTTCTACTCAAATTTAACATTTTATCTGTTTTTTTTTTCTAGGACGTGAGGATGGAAAAGGACACATAACTACAACAGAACTAGTGCTCACTGAACAACTCACGGAACAAGTACGGTGCCTATGAACAAAACCACAGCTCTACGCTCTCCTATACTCAAAACCCGACGTGACCCCAGACATGTCGTGGGGGGGAGGGGAGAGGGAGAGGGGCGTGAGAACAGACAAGACTGCGACACATCTCAATCTACGGGCGCTACCTCTGAGTGCACTCTTTGCTCACCTCACTCTTTCCGAGCACCTTGTCGAGACTTGGCGTTCCCAGAAACTACGATCCAATGCATACCTCATAATCTTGATCTGGTAAGGAAGAAGCCAACATCAATCCAAGGGTGAATAAGGAATCCTCCCCATTTTCCAAAAATAAAGAGAACACATACTAGGGGTAAATTTCTACAGATCTTCTAAGGGTATCGAAAGCATGTATATATATATATATATATATATATATATATATATATATATATATATATATATATATATATATATATATATATATATACGTATATATATGTACATACAAACATATATAGTCATGTTTCGAAAACATGACAAAAATGAAATAATAATAATAATAATAATAAAATATATATTTCTAAGGGTGTCGAAAACAGAACGAAGAATGAAAAAACACATATATACAAATTCTTACTCCCGGACTAGCTCTCACGATGAAGCTCTCGCGACTGATTTTGCAAATCAATCGGCAGCACAGCATCAACTTTGCAAACCCACTGCGGCTCCTTCAGCGTTCTTGGCACCAAAGGATCTTGGCCAGAGTCTCAGAGCTAAGACTCGAACCCCCTCGAGGAGAGACTCACGTGAACTCGACGTGATCCAGCCCACTCAAGGGGACCAAGTGAAGATGCACACTTAAAATAGCTACGGCGGAAACACTCTAATTCATTTTAATAACGTAGGGTACATCTGCTTGAACCCTGGGTTTAGTTTATGGCCTAAATCTACAGGAGGCTGTTCAGTCTTACTTGGACGTACAAACATATTAGTATTTGCAAACATTGTAATATTGCATGGTGGACGATACACGTATAATATAAATTAATGCATTCACTGATAAGCAAATAAATAAAAACACATACACACACACACACACACACACATATATGTCAGTGTGTGTGTGTGTGTGTGTGTGTGTGTGTGTGTGTGTGTGTGTGTGTGTGTGTGTGTGTGTGTGTGTGTGTGTGTGCGCGCGTGTGCGTGCGCGTGTTCACTAGATCTTCCAGCAGCATGCTTCCGAGTATCGTCCACGGACATTCTCGTCAGCCCAGTGGCACTCAAGTAAACTACGAGAGCACTTAAAACGGTTAACAAACATTTACGGAGTCTTTAGAGCTCTTGAAAAAAGTGGAACTAGTGGGGGGGGGGGCGATTGTATTTAGTAAAACCTACAAAAGATGACTTACGTGCATTTTTGCAATATCCACTCACAGAACACACTTAAATAAAATCTAAGGCTGTATTATATTTGATAGCAATGGTGTAGTTGAATAAATTAAATAAAATTATACTCGGCCTAGGATATTTATACTTAAAAAGACTTAGAGTATTTAGGTTAAGAATACTTTGATCTATTTATTTGGTTTTGACGAGTAGTCCAGGTCTACTTTAGCGGAAGTGTAGCATTTACATAATTCTGTTGTAACAAATTTAAAATCCAATATACAGTGTTTTATATCACATTCCAGTAAGCCCGTGAAATTTTCCTTGAAATCTTACCTACCACCTTTATTCATTGCTTTATTTTTATTTCCTAATTTACATAATTATTTTGGTTAAGCGAGAGGACAATAACTCGAAACCATACGACTCCATTTCCAAAACGTTTTTAAGTTTTAATTCACAGAGCAACACTTAAGTGCTTATTCTTCCCTACTTAACGTAAATGTATTCAGAATGCATGAGGTACACTAGAAACCGAAATAACCCACGCTTATATTACCATTATAAATACATGCATATATGTGTGTATGTGTGTGTGGTGTGTGTGTGGTGTGTGTGTGTGTGTGTGTGTGTGTGTGTGTGTGTGTGTGTGTGTATGTTTATGTATGTATGTATGTATGTATGTATGTAGTTGTATGTGTGTGTTGTTGTTGTGTTGTTGTATGTTGTGTGTATGTGTATGTTGTATGTTGTATGTGTGTGTATGTAACGTATGTTTATGTATGTTAACGATGATGTATGTATGTATGATGTATGTACGTAATGATAATATGTATGTGTAAGTAGTATGTAGTATGTATGTTGTTCAATGTAAGATGTGTTGTTTAATGATAATGCGTATGTTGATGTATGTGCATGTGTATGTGTATGTTGTAGTGTATGTATGTATGTTGTTGTAGTGTATGTTGTGTTGTTGTATGTTGTTGTGTGTAGTGTGCGTGCGTGTGTGTGTCAGTGCGTGTGTTTTCGTTTGCTTGCATGCTTGTCTGTCGTTGTGTTTGTGTGTGTGTGTGTAATCTGTGGTTGTTGTGGTGTTGTGGTGCGTGTGTGTGTGTGCTGCGTGCGTATGTGCGTGCGTGTGTGCATGCGTGTGTGCGTGTGTGTGTGCGTGTGTGTGTGTACGTGTGTGTGTGTGTGTACGTGTGTGTGTGTGTGTGTGTGTGTGTGTGTGTGTGTGTGTGTGTGTGTGTGTGTGTGTGTGTGTGTGTGTGTGTGTGTGTGCGTGTGCGTGCGCGTGCATGTGCGTTTGGGCATACAAGTACGTTTGGGCGTGCATGTGCGTTTGGGCGTGTATGTGCGTTTGTGCAAACATGCATTCGTGCATGTTTGCGTGTGCATGTGCATGTGCATATGCATGTGCGTGAGCGTGCGTGTGTGCACGTGTATGTAAAATTAGCGTACTGCAACTTGCGCTGGCTGCCAGGAATTGAACCCGTGACCTCTAAGGGATAGCTGTACACATTACCTCAGCGGTCAATAAACACGCGTTAAGCCTGGTAAATTCTGGTAAACCTTAAATAGGTCTTAGTACGAAAGCGAACTATTTTCTAATGTGTTGGTGTAATATA
>NC_051397.1:6316745-6319538 GCF_015228065.2 Penaeus monodon
TTCTTCACCGATTCATTTTGCGCTTTGTTTGTGTTTTGTTTACGGTACGAACGAGTATCATTGTTAAAGTAACAGCGTGTGGCCATGACCTCGGCTTAGAGAGAGGAAGGAGAGGTTCAAAGGACGCGGATGGACACTCCCGGGAAACAGAATTTAATCATTTAAAGAGAGGCAACGCATGCGTCCTGTATACCGTCACCCCGTCCACCTGATGCCGTTATCGGCCGATTGTCAGTCCGGTCGGTCGTTTGTTGCGGTTGTGGGGGGTCTCTGCCTCTTTCTGTGTCTCCCTTTCTCCGGTTTATTTTTTTCTCTGTCTGTCTGTCTGTCTGTCTGTCTGTCTGTCTGTCTGTCTGTCTGTCTGTCTGTCTGTCTGTCTGTGTCTGTCTCTGTCTGTCTCTCTCTCTCCTCCTTCCTCCTCTCTCTCCTCTCTCCCTCTCCTCTCTCTTCTCTTCTCTCTCTCTCTCCTTCCTCTCTCTCTCTCTTTCCTTCCTCTCTCTCTCCTTCCTCTCTCTCTCTCTCCTCCCTATCTTTCTCTCTCCTTTCTATCTTTCTCTTTCATTATTTTCTCCCAATCTCCTATCTCTTTCTCCTTCTCTCCTCTTTCTTTCCCCTCTCTTCACTTTCTTATTCCCTCTCTCCCCTCTCTCTCCCTCTCCCGTTCTCTTTCTGTCTGTTCGTACTCCATTCATTCTCTTACTCTTACTATTCCCCTTCGCCTTATCCGCTCAATCTCTTTCTCCCTTCCACTCCCCTACTTCCTGTTCTCTCTACCATCATGTTTCTTTAAAGTACAAAATTATCATTTCAAATTTTATTTTCCTCTCCTCGTACCATTCCAATAATGAAACTTATTTATTTATTTATATTTTTTTTCTTTTCTTTTTCATTTTTTATCATTATTATTATTTTTTTTATAATTCAGCAAGGCCTAATCTTATTCTATACTTGAACGTTTCTCCTACGCTGGAGAAAGAGGTAAAAGTCCCACGTCACTTATAGAATTCTAAAATACCCTTTCTTCATCTGGACATGGCGTAAAAACATCAAATCATTTTAAGACTCTAGACTTTTTTTTTAAGTAAGAAGTAAAATGCTTCACGTCACATCTACAACTGCTATTTTTTCTGAGCTAAACGTAAAAGGTCCAGGTTGCTTCCATGTTCCAGAACGTTTGTCCCGCCACTGGCAAGAAATACAAGCTGTGTATCACTTCAAACGGCACTCATTACATCGTGTACGTTTTTTCCCGTGGGGGAAAAAAACTATACAGTGTGTAATTAGTTCTATTTTTAAAACTTAAAAGTTCTTGATTACTAATATCGATATCATTTCCATAGGCATCCAAGCATAACTTTCCAAACTGTATTTTTGTGCAATTCCGCAGCTTATTTATAACCATTATTATCATTACTATTCATATCATCACTATCAATATTCCTACCACTATCATCATTACCGTAATCACGATCACCGCCATCGCAACCATCACCATTACCATTAGTATCAGAAGTGGTAGCAACAATAACATTATCATCAGCGTCATTACTCTCTTTAGTTTGTCCACGCTTTAAATCATTCCCCGGTCTCCCGTCACAAAATGTCAATATCAACAACCCGGAAATGGGATCCCCTCCTTTAATTTCAGCTTCGTACTCTGCTTTCATTCATTCAGGCTTAAACTTTGGTCTCTTTCCCTGGAAGATTTTAAATTACAATTGACAATTCGCTTGTCGTTTGTCTTTCTTTTTTCTTTCTTTCTTCCTGTCTTTTTTTTTGTTTGTGTTTTTATTAAAGAAATAATTTTAAAACTATCAGTACCGTTTTTTAAATGGTTATTTCCAGAAATGGGGGTGACAGGAGTAGATTTTTCCCGCATGCAAAGGGAATGGGATGGGTGATGGAGGGAGGAGGAAGAAGAGAGAGAAGGAAGCGGAAAGTGAGGACGAGAGGAGACACGAGGAAAGGGAGAGACAGTAGGAGGAATAGGAGAAGGAGGAGGAGAAGGAGGGTGAGAGGGCGAGAGATGAATCGGAGAGAAAGTATGGAGAGGTAGAGGGAAGGGAAAAAAACCGGTGGAAAGGGAAAAATAACATGATGAATAAGACATAAGGTGGACGGCGGTAAGAAGAAAAGTAAAAAGCGACGAAGCAGGAAAGAGTGAATAAAAATGATATTGAACCCCCCCCCCTCCCCTCCTTTCCTCCAATCCGTCTTACTTGGTATTATTATTATTCAATTTAATTTACCCATCTTTTATTGACTTATTGATTATCCATTGTAGGAAATGCAATATACAATTACTTCTAACGTATATAGCCCTTCCGTTTCCCCAACTCCTGCAACTATTAGCACTTCTTGCTTCCCTCTCAACTCTATCTAAATTTCTATCCCTTCAAAGATCATGTCTTAAAATGCCAACTTCAAACAATAACACTTTTATGGACATCTCACTGCCGCTCTCACTTCATTCTTATTACACAAGAACATGACAGTTTCCCACACGAAAAATGTTTTATCCTTATCACTTATTCTTACATTTCCCTGCGTGTTTCCTTCCTAATCATATTCTTACAATTCACTTCCTGTTTTTTATCCTAATCACCTGTTCTTACAATTCACAGCCTGTTTCTACCCGAATCACCTATTCCTACATTTCACTGCCTATTTCCATCCTGCATGTTTATTCCGATATATAATTTATTTTTAATGCTTTATCCCTTCTTTTATTAAAAGACCCTCATTCATAACAAAAAAAAAAAAACAGGATTTGTTCATTCTTGGGGGGTCCCC
>NC_051397.1:6319638-6322138 GCF_015228065.2 Penaeus monodon
TGTGGTGTGTGTGTTGTGTGGTTTTTGTTAGTGTGTGTGTGTGTGTGTGTGTGTGTGTGTGTTGTGTGTGTGTGTGTGTGTGTGTTGTGTAGTGGTGTGTTGTGTGGTGTGTGTTCTGATTACGTGTAAGTGTATAAGTGTGCAGTTAGGTGTGAGTGCGGTTATGTATGTGTGTTGTGTGTATCGTGTAGGGTAAGGGCAGGAGGGTGGTAGTAGGAGTGAGATGGGCAGTGCAGGTCAGGTGGGCGGGCGGGCAGGGCAGGGCAGGCAGGAGGGCAGGGTCAGGCAGCAGGGCAGGGAGGGCAGGAGCAAGGGCAGGGCAGGGCAGCAGGGCGGCGGCAGGAGGGCACAGGACAGGACAGGTGAGGGTAGGGAGGGCACAGGCAGGGCAGGCAAGGACAGGCAGGAGTAGGAAGGACGGGGCAAGGCAGGGCAGGACAAGGCAGGCCAGGGACAGGGCAGGGTAAGGAAGGACGGGGCAAGGCAGGGGGCAGGAAAGAATACAAAATGGCATAGAAGGGAAGGGCAAGGAAAGAAACAAGAAAAAGGTAGGGTAGGGTAGGGTAGGGTAGGGTAGGGTAGGGTAGGGTAGGGCAGGGTAGGGTAGGGAGTAGGGCAGGGTAGGGCAGGGCAGGGCAGGGTAGGGTAGGGCAGGGCAGGGCAGGGCAGGGTAGGGTAGGGCAGGGTAGGGCTGGGCAGGGCAGGGTAGGGTAGGGCAGGGCAGGGCAGGGTAGGGTAGGGCAGGGCAGGGCAGGGCAGGGCAGGGCAGGGTAGGGTAGGGTAGGGTAGGGCAGGGCAGGGGGTAGGGTAGGATAGGGCTGGCCAAGGCAGGCCAGGACAAGACAGGGCAGGGCACGGAAGAGCAAGGATGAACCGAGCAAGGGCAAGGACAGGTGCAGATGCGAAGCTCATGCACGTGACAGGGCGACTGGCTCGTGCGGGCGGCGCCGTGCATACTCACTTTCCAGCTGGGCCATGCCGGGAGCACGCGAGGGCGGCACGATGGCGGCAAACAAGACCTAAGGATTGGCGAGGCGCGGGGAGTGCAGCTGCGACATGTGTGTAGGGGCGGGCGACGGCTGTCCCGGTGTGATTTCGGTCCTGGTCTCGGGTCGGGCTGGACGATGGCGGTCCTGGCAGTGAGCGGTCGTCGAGGTAGGGGCGGCGGCGGCGGCGGCGGGGCTCTTCCCTGGCGGCGGCGGCGGCGGCGGCGGCGGCGTCGAGGGGGGCGACGGGCGGCGAGGGGGCGAGGGGGGCGGCTCCGCGACCGGTTGCCGCCGTCACGCCGAGTCCGAGGTTAGTAGAGGCGCTAGGCAGGGTGACGGCCTCCACCCTGAAATCTACAGGGAAGCTGCTGTAGTTAAGGGGCGGTAAGGAGCTTAGGGCGCTGTTATGTAGCGGGGGATGAAAAATAGGGCTGCGAGCTACGGTGAGCAGGCAAAGAGAGATGATATGAGAGAGAGAGAGAGAGAGAGAGAGAGAGAGAGAGAGAGAGAGAGAGAGAGAGAGAGAGAGAGGCAGAGAGAGACAGAGACAGAGAGAAAGTGTGTGTGTGTGTGTGTGTGTGTGTGTGTGTGTGTGTGTGTGTGTGTGTGTGTGTGTGTGTGTGTGTGTGTGTGTGTGTGTGTGTGTGTGTCGCGCGCGCGCGAGCATGTGCGAGAGAGTCACATCAACGCCAAGAGTAGCACAAAACACCTAGTTTACTCGAGAATAACGGATCAGTCCCACCCCTCCCACAAGCCTTCGGGGGAACCTCCAAGCTGAGTGCTCGCAGCCAACACCTGTCACGACTATTCATCTTATTTAGCTAAAGGATGCATTCCTAACCCTCGCCAGCTGGTAAGCCTAATTTTTTTGCATCTCACCTATCCGCTTTCAAAGGTCCAACTACCAGCTCTATCACCAAGTCTTTCATTTTACGAAATACTTGCTCTTTCTTCTTAATTGTTTACTTGCAACTAGCGCACCTTAGCTGCAGGGAAATAAGATCTCACTTTACACTAATTAGAGGGAAGTCTTGGTGCGTCCATATAGATAAGGTAGTGAAAATCGATCGATAATAAGTTAGACACAAGGGATTGTTGCAGAGTGAAAATCTGTACATATCTGTTTGCTAACTGAGCAAGAAAAAAAAAAGTGTCTTTCGTGTGACTGGAAAAAAGATGCTTACATCGAAGAGAGAGAGAGAGAGAGAGAGAGAGAGAGAGAGAGAGAGAGAGAGAGAGAGAGAGAGAGAGAGAGAGAGAGAGAGAGAGAGAGAAGAGAAAAAAATGTATATAATATATATATATTATATATATATATATATATATATATATATATATATATATATATATATGTATACCTCAAATATGAGCCACGCAGAAATAACTGAAAGGAATGGTCGTAATGAACCGTCTTTTTGGGATGAATGAATGACCCGTACGGAAAATGTTCGTACAGGTTATCGGGAAAACGCCTTTGCTTTTCCTCTTATCGTCACCCAGCGGCTGTTGCTAAG
>NC_051397.1:6337138-6342138 GCF_015228065.2 Penaeus monodon
CAGGGTGGCAGGGGTGGCAGAGGTGGCAGCTGTGGTGGTAGAGTAAGGAAGCTCCAAGGGTGGTGGCAGTGTCAGAGGTGTCAGGAGTGGCGGCAGTGGTGTGGTGGCAGAGGCGGTGGCAGAGGCGGTGGTAGAGGCGTAACAATAGTGACAGAGGGGTAAGCAGCGGTGGCAGAGACGTGGCGTGGTGGCAGAGGCGTCACCAGTGGTGGCAGAGGCATCAGAAGGAGCCATGTTAGGAGGAGTAACGGACGCAGTGCGAGGGTATGGTAGAAGCCGCGAGGAAACACAGTAGATGCCTCATTACTATACAGAGATAGTCTTAATATAGCCTCCAGCGAAGACTCGCCAAGCATCCCCTCATGACGAGTCAGCGGCGACGTGCGGCACCACAGCTCCCCCCCCTTCTCAATCTCTCTCTCTCTCTCTCTCTCTCTGTCTCTCTCTCTCTTTCTCCCTTCCCCTACCTCCCTCCATCCCTAATTCTCTCTCATTCCCGCTCTCTCCTCTATCACTCTCTCTCTCTCACCCCTCCCTCCCTATCTCTCACTCCCCTCCCTCCCTTTCACTCCTGCCTCCCTCCCTCCTCTCTCTCACTCATTCTCTCTTCCTTACTCCAACACACTGTTTATTTTTTGCACTATAATCGAATTACCCAAATCGTGTATGCTTTATACACCATCCCCTTCTTTTTCCTTGTAAGGGAAGGCGGCTTCGAGGAGGCATGTTGGGGCAAAGCTGTTCGCGCGTCTCTGGGGTTCCGGAAATTTACTTTAACTGAAGCGAGACGCGTGGATATCATGGCTGAAGCGAGGTGAGGAAATTATGTCTGAAATAGGGGATCAGAAATTCATGACTGAAGAGAGATGTGAGAAAACTATGAATGAAATTGTGGGTTAAAAAAAATCATGGATAAAACGAGAGGAGAGAAAATCATGACTGAAACGTACTAGAGGAGGGGTGAGAAAATCATGACTGAAACGAGGGGTGAGAAAATTATGGATAAAGCACGGAGTTGGAAAAGTATGACTGAATCGAGAGTCAGAAAATCATGACTGAAACGAGGGGTGGGAAAATCATGGATAAATCAAGGAGTTAGAAAATCACAACTGAAACGAGACGTGTTAGAATCATGGCTGAAGCTTGAGGTGGCACTGACGCGTCTCAAAGACTGAACCACGGGGCTCTGACCTAAGACTAACCCATCTTTCGTCAGTGATAGTAGAACTATTGCAGAGTTGGGGACAGTGTTAAATAGCTTTTACCTGATATACTTTTAAGAATATAGTAGTAAAGGTTGTCAGAAGCGGTGGACACGGAAGTAAATGATACGATGTATAATAGAGTAGATAGAGATGTCAAACACATAAAAAAAAATGGAATGAGTGAAGGGTTGAGCAATAAATTAGGTGAACTAGGAGAAAATGGGGGGAAAACAGATGTTGCAAATGATCTGAAAGAGTGAAGTTATCACAAGCTGAAGATACTGCGACGACTAGAAGAGGATGGTAAGGTTTCCATAAACTCTTTAATGGGCAGGGGAAAGTTTGCTACTTAAAGAAATGCTAACTTTGCTAATATCCTCCATTCCGCGATTACGATGTAAAAGTGAAAAAAAAAA
Source organism: Penaeus monodon (assembly GCF_015228065.2). Classification (NCBI taxonomy): domain Eukaryota; kingdom Metazoa; phylum Arthropoda; class Malacostraca; order Decapoda; family Penaeidae; genus Penaeus; species Penaeus monodon. The sequence continues at coordinate 6,338,760 of NC_051397.1, forward strand.
TGTGAGCAAAAATAATGTGGCCTTAGATATCGTACATCTATTGTTAATTTCAGAACTAAATGGCACAAGCATGAACTCGGTGAAAAACTCGTATGATAACAGACTTGTGGGAAAATGGCAGACCGGCTGATCAGTGGTCTGTGCCTTGAAAGATGTCATATTCGCCAATACCTATGATGCCAGACGCAAAAGGTCTTCGCCCTCTCATCACTGCAAAGTGAAACCTACCAATCGAAAGCACGGAAACTGTAACTTTCCTGCTACGACTCGAGGAAAGAATTAAGACTCTTATAACTGCAGTGACTCTTATAGTTGGGGGGGGGGGGGCTATTATAGCTGGGGTGACTATTATAGCTGGGGTGACTATTATAGCTGGGGGGACTATTCCAATTGGAAGGGGAAAGGGGGGGGGGGGTTCAACTCCATCTTCACGGAACAAAAAGACAGCTATTCACGGAGGACTCGAGGTGTTGAGGAGAGCGTTGACGCAATCCTCTCTCAAGCCGACACTCACCGCCACGTCATCTTGATAGCCAAAGTCATGTCTTCGATGACTCCGACTAAGAGATTCGTACCTGACTTACACGACCTTGAGGCCTCCTCAACTTATCCAACAGACATTACTTTCGCTGCCAGATAGGCACAAGCGAAAACATTCAACTCAATCAAAGAGATTTCCATGCCAAATTATACCGGCTTAGTCTTTACCAACTGGCACATACTTCTGAGTGCTCAAAGGTTCGAGATACAGCCTCTCCGGTTAATGTCCGCTAAATGAAGCCTCGAAACACAACCACTGAATCATGTTTTTATTTTTCATTTTCATTTTTATTTATCAATTTATTTATTTATATTTATCATTATTAATACTATTATTATTACTATTATTATTACTATTATCATTTATTATTACTATTTATTTTTTGTAATTTGAAGCAAATGCTGACAAGAATTTAGTTCGAAACTTACGTCTCTTCGGTCATAAGATCACAGCATCGAATTTTCGGTTCAGTGATTTTTCTCATAAGATAGCGGCGCTTATGGGGTGAGGCTTGCCCTGGTATTCGAGAAAGGGGAAATGGAAAATAAACTAACCCAAATTCCATAGTTACTGAGAGGCCATTGAGATGCCTTCTCATCAATACGCTCTTCCGGTACAACTATTTTGGACGTGAGGTTTCTGGCATACCGCAACATTATTGCGTGAACACACACACACACAACACACACACACACACACACACACACACACACACGCACACACAAACTATACTCTGGGCAGAACTGCACGGGCTGCATACTAGTGTCATCGACTACCATGACACCTTATTAACTTAAGAGTAAAAATATCAATTTTTTATCATTCGAATTTTATTAAGTAACATGTCGGACATCAAACGGAGTGATAACTATATATTTTTTTTATTATTATCTTTTTTTCATATGCTGTATATAAAACCAATAAGACTCAATATCATTTTTACGGATATGTCCATAATAATTCTAAGTGTTACGAATGAAATGAGAATCTAACTAAAAAACTCTAGCATGCACACGCGCGCGCGCACGCACGGACAGATAAACAGACAGACAGATAAACACACACACACACACACACACACACACACACACACACACACACACACACACACACACACACACACACACACACACACACACACACACACACACACACAGCTTCCAGAAAAGAATAGGCAACGATTTCGCGCGCGCGTGTGTCCATGGACATGTAAATTAGTGTAAATTAGAGACTTAGACTAATGAAGTAAGGAAGTGCAAATAAAGTAAATTAAAAACCCGATTAATGACTGACTTTTTAAAGTCTATGTTTGGAAGGAAAAAGGGTTTTTGAGGGGTGGAGAAGGGGAAAAAAAAAGAAAGGGCTTGGAAAGGAAAAAGAGAGAGAGGAAAGGAGAAAAGTGAAAATGAGAGAGAGGGGAAGAGGGGAGAGAGAGGGAAAGAGAGGAAAAGGAAAAGGGGAAAAGCGGGGGGAGAGAGAAGAAGGGGGAGGAAAAGGGAGATTGGGGAGAGAGAGAGAGAGAGAGAGGAGAGAGAGAGAGAGAGAGGGCGGACAGGGAGAGGGAGGGAAAGGAACAAAGGAAGATATTTAAATTAATAAAAAAAAAGAAAAAAAAGAAGGGGGCGGGAGAGGAGGGAAAGGGGGGAGAGGGTTTAAAGGGGGGGAAAAGAGGGATGGAAAAGAAAAGAGAGAGAGGACAGAGAGAGAGAGGGGAGGCAGAAAGAGAGAGAGGAGAGAGGAGAGGGGGGAGAGAGAGAGGAAAGAGAGAAAGAGAGGGGCAGAGAGTGAGAGAGAAAAGAGGTGAGACAAAAGAGGGGAGAGAAGGGAGAGAGAGAGAGAGAAAGAGAGAAGGGGGAGAGAGAGAGAGGAAGAGAAGGGGGAGAGAGAGAGAGAGAGAGGCAGAGGAAAAGAGGGCCCGAGGAAAAGACCCGGAAAAGAGACAGACAGGGAAAAAAGAGAGACAGGCAGAGAAAGGGGAGAGAGAGGGAGAGAGGGGAGAGAGAAGAAGAGAGAGGGAGAGAGAGAGAGAGGGGAGAGAGGGGAGAAAAGAGGAGAGGGAGGGGACAGAGAGAGGAGGGGAAGGGGGAGAGAGGGAGAGAGAGAAAGAGAGGGCCCGAGAGAGAGACAGGCAGACAGAGGGGAGAGACAGACAGGGCAGACAGAGGGGAGGGGCCCGACAGAGAGGGGAGGGCCCGTCAGAGAGAGACAGTCAGAGAGAGAGAAAAGAGAGAGAGAGAGAGAGAGAGAGAGGAAGGGGAGAGAGAGAGAGGAGAGAGGGGAGAGAGAGAGAGAGAGAAAGAGAGAGGAGGGGAGAGAGAGGGGAGGGCAAAAGGAAAAGAGAGACACAGAGAGGGAGAGAACAAAAGGAGAGAAAAAGAGGGGGAGAGGGGAGAGGGGAGAGAGAAGGATGAGGGGAGATGAGAGAGAGGAAGAGAGGGGAGGGATGAGAAAGGGGAGAGAGGCGAGGGGAGAGAGAGAGAGGAGAGAGCAGACGGGAAACAGAAAAACAGAAGGACAGAAGCCGACAGCAGAGACAGACAGGGCCAAAACAGACAGAGGGCAGGGCAGAGACAGAGAGGGGAATAAGAGAGAGAAAGACGAGAGGGGAAAAAAGAGGGGGGGAGAGAAAAAGGGGGGGAAAAAGGGGGGGAAGGGGGGGGGGGGAGAGAGAGAGGGGGAGAGAGAGGAGGAAGAGAGACGAGGGAGAGGAGAGAGAGGAAGAGAGAGACGAGAAGAGAGAGAAGGGGAGAGAGAGGGGGGGGGTGGGGGCAGAGAGAGAGAGAGCCCGAGAGGAGAGACAGAGAGGGCAGACAGACAGAGAGAGACAAAAAGGCAGAA
>NC_051397.1:6347872-6352872 GCF_015228065.2 Penaeus monodon
GAGAAGGGGGAAAAGAAATAGAGGGCGAAAGGGAGGAGATATAGAGGAGAAAGAGAGGAGATATAGAGGAGAGTGAGTGAGTGAGAGAGAGAGAGGGGAGGGGGAGCGAGAGAGAGAGAGAGAGAGAGAGGAGAAGAGAGAGAGAGTGAGAGAGAGAGAGAGAGAGAGGAGAGAGAGAGGAGAGGAGAGAGAGAAGAGAGAGAGGAGAGAGAGAGAAGAGAGAGAGAGAAAAGAGAGAGAGGGAGAGAGAAGAGGAGAAAGAGAGAGAGAGACAGAGAGAGAGAGACAGAGAGAGAGACACACAGAGAGAGAGACACACAGAGAGAGAGACAAAGAGAGAGAGAGAGGGGAGAGAGAGAGGGGAGAGAGAGAGAGAGAGAGAGGGAACAGAGAGGGGAGACAGACAGAGGAGAGAGAGAGAGAGAGAGAGGAGCGAGAGAGAGAGAGAGAGATGGAGGAGAGAGAAGGGATGAGAGAGAGAAAAGGGAAAATGAGAGAGAGAGAGAGAGAGAGAGAGAGAGAGAGAGACCCTAAACACTTGGTCTAGAAAGGAAAATACTTGACTCAACATCCCCAAGGTACTTCATGCAGCGCCCTTGCACATCATGTACTTGTCCTTTGAAATCATAGCAACACGCGTGAAAATAACTCACTCCAGTCTCACAGTAACACGGCAAATGAAGGTGACTGAAACAGTACCATAAGGTGTCGTTTTTTTTAGTGATTCACGTCACACCGACACGCAATAGTAAATAATAATAACTTTAATAATAGTAAATTCCGTCTTTCCATCCAATGAATCCAAAACCCAAAACATTCTGCCAGGTGTATAACCCCCTTACATTAACTTTTTTTATTTTTTCTCAGAAGGAAGGATGGGGAGGGGGGGGGGTTGCAGTATCGTGTGTGCTTACCTTGACTTGTACAAATAGTTAGGCCCAACACGCTCTCAAATTTTAACACACACACAAAAATAAATAAATAAATAAACAAATAAATAAAATATTTCGACGAAAATGAGCAGACAGATTATCCATTTCAAGCCGAAAAGTCCATTGCATTATGCATTTCAACCGAGGTTTTTCCCGTACCCATCCTGAAGAGTAAACAACATTACTTTTTTTTTGACCAAGATATTCCTGTGTCCACGCTTAAAAGTAAACAGCAATACCCATTTCGACATGAATTCTCCTGTACCCACACCGAAAAGCAGAAAGCATTACCCATTTCGACATGAATTCACACCCTTTCGAACCCGATTCTCCTGCAACAATGCCGAAAAAATAAACAGCATTACCCATTTCGACAAAGATTATCCTGAGCTCACGCTAGAGTAGACAGAGTAGACATCGTTACCCATTTCGATCCAAATTCCCTAACCCGCGCCAAAAAAAAAAAAAAGCAAGACCAATTTCGACCTAGATTCTTGAGTGCCCATCCTGAAAAATAAGCAGCAATACCCATTTCGGCCTGGATTCTTGAGTGCCCATACCATTAAATCAACAGCAATACCCATTTCAACCTGGATTCTCGAATGCCCTTGCCGAAAAGTAAACAGCACTGCCCATTTCGACCTAGAGTCTGCCCAGCCCACGCCGAAGACTAGACAGCCAAAGCCACCCCACGGAGAGAGAAACTTACCCCCCCCCCCCGCGTTCACCACCTCCCGGGAGAAGCGAGAAGGGGGCGGGTGCCGCAGCCACAAACCCCTCCTCATCCACCTCTAGCAATAGCCCATACCGTCTCTCGCAACATACCTACACTAATATTGCGCCTTGCTAGCCCCCTTCCAACCGCCCACACTCTATACAAGGTGAGGACAATGCCATTCTTTGTGTGCGCTCCCATCCCGCGCTCGGGAATCACGTGGTCCACCTCTCTCTCTCCCGCCCGCACTAAACTTAGCCGCAGTTTTGTCTCTCGTTTTGGCTAAGACCTCCGCCCATACGGTCACGTGTGGATCCCGGGCTTTCATTCATGTCTCCTGACTAATTCCTAACCCTCTCCCCCAACCCCCACGATGTCTGATAAGATTCGAGTTGATGCCTTGATATGGTGGATATTCGTTAGCCGATAGTAACAAAAAAATAAATAAAAAAAAAATAAATGAGTACACGGATATTTTAAAACTACTGACGTGACAAATGGGGAGGGAGGGAGGGAGGGGGAGGGGCTGTTCTTCATAATCATCCCCGTGGCAATGTGTGTGTGTGTGTGTGTGTGTGTGTGTGTGTGTGTGTGTGTGTGTGTGTGTGTGTGTGTGTGTGTGTGTGTGTGTGTGTGAGCGAGCGAGTGAGTCAGTGAGTGAGTGAGAGATGAAGAGACAGAGGTGAAAAAGAGAGTGAGAGAGAGAGAGAGAGAGAGAGAGAAGAGAGAGAGAGAGAGAGAGAGAGAGAGAGCGAGAGAGAGAGAGAGAGAGGAGAGAGAGAGAGAGAGAGAGAGAGAGAGAGGAGAGAGAGAGGAGAGAGAGAGAGAGAGAGAGAGAGAGAGAGGAGAAGATGAGAAAGAGAGAGAGAAAGACACAGACAGACAGACAGACAGAGAGAAAGACACAGACAGAGAGAACGGGGTTCAACGCCGCAACGAAGCTATTCCGAGTCCCCAGGTTATGAAAAAGGCATCGATGTAAAGCCGTATCAGTGCAAAGAGGATTGAAAATATCCTTCGCGTTCCAGCTGGCCTTGTAGGTAAGAGAGTGGTCCTGTAAACAAATTACTTCCGCGATTTCCCCGCCCGAGAGCACAAATTCTTGTCAATATACACAGTAGATAAACATGTTCCTGTCAGCTGAAGAATGCACTTATTCACTGATATTTGTGTTTATGTATCTAAGAAGCTACCGATATTTTTGCTACGGTTGCATATTTCTTTGCAGGCTCCTTTTTTTCTATTTCAAGTTTTTTTTAATTTGTGATTTCAACAGCTCTTATATATAATATAAATTTATTATATATATATATAATATTATAATATAATATATATATAATAATATATTATAATTATAATACAAATATAAAAAAATATAAAAACAAACTATATACATATATATATACATAAATAACAAATACATTAAAAACAATATAAAAAAAATAATATATAAAAATTATAATTTTTATTAATATATAATTATATATAGTGTTTTATATATATAATATAAAAAATATATATATACATACATATATATATAATATAATAAATTATATATATAATACAAATATATATAATAATATTTATATAAATAGATATATATACAACATAATATATAAATATTAAAATAATATTAAAATAATGTAATTATAAATATATAATAATAATATAAAAAGGGATAATAAATAATATGTATATTAAATTTTAAAATATTTTTTGTTTTTAATTATATTAAAATATATATATATATAAAATATTTTATTATTATATATTTTAATATATAAATAATATAAAATATTAATTATATAATAATAATATTTTTTAAATTATATATATATTTATTATATATAATATTTTTAAAATTTATATATATAATTTTTATATTTTAAAATTTATAATTATATATATAATATATATAATTAAAATATTTTAAAATATATAAATATTATATAAAATAAAATAAATAAAAATTAATTTTTTATATATTTAATATATAAAAAATATATAAAAATAATAAAAAACCCAAAAAAAAAAAAAAAAAAAAAAAACACACACAACAAACCCACAAAAAAAAAAAAAAAAACAACAACAAAAAAAAAATAAAAAAAAATAATTCCACACACACACAACAACAACACAAACAACAACAACAACAACAACACACACACACACACAACACAAAAACAAAAACACACACCAGCAAACAACACAAACAAACACATCAACAACACACACACCACACACACACACACACCACACACACACACACACACAAAACACACACAAATGCAACAAAAAAAAAAAAACAAAAAAAAAAAAAAAAAAAAAAATATAAATATAATAATTATTATATTATATTTAAAATAAATCTTAAAATTTAAGATATATATAAAATTAAAAATTTTATTATATTATATTATATTATAAATATATATTATATTATATATTTAATAATTTTTAATATATAAAAATTATAAAAAATTAATAAAATTTTAATAAATATATAAAAATATAATACTTAAATCATAAAAGATAATTATATAAATATATATATATATAAAATTAAAAATATTTTATATATATATATAAAAAAAATATTTATAAATTATATAAAAAATTTTATATTTTATAATTATTTTATAAAATTTTATAGATTTTATATATATATATAATTTATAATATATATATATAATAAAATTTTTATATATATTTTAATATTTGCATGCATAATATATATATTATTTTATATATATATTATAAAATTATAATATATAATAATATATGGGCGGAAGGCAACGGCAAACCCCGCTCAAATCCCAAGAAAACATGGAAACCTGACGCCAACGTCCTTGGGGACGGGGGCATTGGGAAAAAAAAAAAAAAAAAAAAAAAAAAAAAAAAAAAAATTATATTATATATTAATATATTTAAAAATAATATAATAAAATATATTATTATTTTTAAGGTAGGTTCTGTCTGAGCCCCCGTGGTCACAGCAGATATTAATTGTAGTTTTCATGTTGTGATGCTTTGGAGGAGACGTGGAGGGTCCCAGTTTTTCCCACGGAAGTGCCGGTGTTACCTTTTTTGGGGAATCTTCCCTCTATTTTTATCCGGGTTGGGACCACACTGACGGGGGTTTGGCCCCCCAGTGGCAGGTAGGGAATCAAGGTGAAGTTCCTTTTAAGGGAACAACGCGCCAGCCGGGACTCGAACCCTCGAACTCAGATTTCCTCGTGACAGGTTGAGTTCGACGCTCTAAACCCTTTGGCCACCGCGGCCTTATATTATAATAATTTTATATATATATATATATATGTATTATATATATATAAATATTTAAAAATATAAAG
>NC_051397.1:6357872-6365372 GCF_015228065.2 Penaeus monodon
GCTGAAACTGAAAACATACAGGTGCTAAATGTAAACTTGCAAGTAACCGTGCAGGCACACGCACAGAGAGAGAGAGAGAGAGAGAGAGAGAGAGAGAGAGAGAGAGAGAAACAAGTTAAACATCCCTAATCCCATTTTCGTACCATTTATTACCATATCATTATAATCCTAAAATAATAACAACTTCAAACAAAAACACCTAAACTCCCTTCCTTATCACAGAACACGTCGCGGCAGCTGTGACTGTGCGCCTCCCGACCTGCTCCGTCTCCGGGTCACAAAGGGTCATACTGTATATCCGCGTTTCACTAATCTATAAACCGCATCGTTTTCCTTTAGAAATCCCCCAGCAGGGAGAGGGATAGCCCTTTGTTTACTACTAATGACACTGCCCTTTAATCGGCAACAATGTATATTCCTTTTCGCGGGAGGATACTGGTTCAAATATCGTCGGAAATCTTTCTTTTTACTGTTGCTTCTTCATCCCTAATGAATACAAAGTGGACAGAAGAAATTGTAAAATATATATATATAAAAACAGCTGATAAATCAAAGTACTGTCTTATTTGGAAGTATGACTATTTCCGGTTGATATTGCAAGCAACTCACACAGGATTCTTGCAATCAGTGAGTAGGGCCGAGAGAAACCTAGCCGTTAACAGAACCTTTAGTTTGTACACAACCCGTTCTGGACCTCGGGTCAATACGCTATGAGCACATGCATTAGGTTACACGTTTGTAAAAGAGATCGAATTTCGGTTCCATAAAGATCACGTGTTCTCTTTATTCGATTACACAACGCCACTTTCACCCATTATTTTTTTTTAATAGACTGTAATTAGAGACTTTTACATCGTCCGGGGGGCCTTCCGATTGATCAGAGTTTGCTGATAACTCGAAATGATTACGTCAGTTGTGTCTTTCGACGATACGAGAAGATGAGATAACAATCCTGCATTTCTCAAACAAAACATGACTGCAACCCGTCCTTTCTCTTTTACTTAAGAAACACATAAATATCATTACGAGAATAACAGTTCCCGGCGTGTCATCTTCCGGTATGACCAGCGTTTTGTTAAGAAAAAAAAATATTTGGCAAACGAGTGTTTGGATTTTTCTCTTACCCGAGATATTGGATACCTTTCATTCCGATTATGGTTTACTGGAAATTGTAAAACGGAGAAGAAAACGGACATGGGCTCACGAACACCCAGCTTCCTGAACCCACCTGCCCCTCCTCCCTGGCACGCCCCTGTGTATAAACACGTTCACTCTGGCTAAATCCTACTCTGCGACTCAAATCTTTCTCTCTCTGGATACTGTAAACTTGGAAATCCATCAAGGTCATATATGTGAACATTCTATATAAGAAATGACAAACCCAATTTGTCCTTGTTTCGTAACTGATACAATATAACGGTAGACAGGATCCCTGAATACAGTGAACTAATAAACCAAAACTTCTTAGTAGTAGTATCGTAATCAATATTATTAATACTGTTTCAATAATCATTAATATTCTCACTAGCATCAATGTTCTTGGTTTGTCTCATTTTTCTGGCGAATATGAGTTTTTTTTCATCAATATAGTAAATTCTGTCATATGTGGGATGCGCAGCCCGCGTTTCATTTGGTCAGGCACCCAAAAAAAAAAAAAAAAAAAATTACCCTTAATTTTCTTTTCAGTATATTGTAGACTTCAAAGATAATGCCTCATGAAATTATTACAAAGTAAAACTGTTTTAATCTATTTCGAATCGCCTTTTTTCATCTGAGGAATATATAATTAATCATATATTCCTCAGAGACTATAACCCATGATCGATGCCACCAACGATGTACAGGTCAAACCTATCTCGTGCAAAATAAAGCTGAAAGGCCACTTTGTTCATTCCTCCTCCTACGATGACGTGACGCAGCGAACAGGTTATTTTAGCACCTTTCCCTTCCATTTTTTTCTTTGTTCACTGCTTTTCAAAGGAGACAAAGGCCATTTAAAACTGAATGAGACAGCTGTCCCATGCACGTCCCAGAGCGCCAATAATCACGTAAACACGAAACCAATTCAAAAGACGACGGGATGGCTGTGGTTTCATTAACAATGCCTAAATGAGCATTACATGTTTATTTATTAGGCAAGAGGGCCCTTTCCCTCCGTTACAACCTTAATAAAACATGAATAAAAATACACCAAGAACACATATTGGCTAACAATATGCTACAACACTACTTAATGTTGTACACAATTAACTTTACACAACCACACTGAAATACATAATAGTAGGATTCATAGCAGCAGCTGCCGCAAATCACTCTGCATGGTTATATCTGTTCATATATTTACAAACACAAAATATAGGTCGCGAGGTGCATCGATGTCGTTTGTACATCAAATATTGACCTGTTCGTGTCACGTGCTGGCTGAGTTTACAATTCAGTCTTACGTTCATTTCCCAATACAAATGAATGTTTTGTAATATCATGAAGTAAAGAAGTTAATGACAATGAAATACATTACAAAACAGAACTGACACGTGTTTCATTCGAAAAATATCTATAGCTTCACTGAAGTTAAATCTCCTTATAAAGTAAAACAACAATACGACGGGAACAGAAACCACTTCTCTAAATCAGAGTAAAACTGCTATGCAAATCATTATTAAAAGGAACAAGATCAGAGAGCGAATCCATACGAGGAAGAAAGTACAGTTCTCACAATTAGTAACTGTCAAACATCAAATAAACGTTATGCTTTTAAAAAACTTCAAGATCAAAGGTAGGACGTCCACTTACCTGTATATAAGAAAATGATTTCAGCTATTAATCGCCTTGGGGGGCAATCATGCAATATGCTACGAGGAAACTTTACCATATTAGATTACTGAATATAACATTTTGATATCTGAAATCTCTATCGTATTATTGGTTATATATATATATATATATATATATATATATATATATATATATAAATATATATAAATATATATATATATAAATATATATAAATATATATATATATATATATATATATATATATATATATATATTTATATTATATATATATATAATTTAATATATATTCCTAAGATATATACATATCATCACAACATTATATAATACTATTATGAAATAATTTAAAGCCATATATTATTATACTCTAATATGACGCAGTATAGTTATTTAATATTATATATTTTGATATATTTGTTATATATATATAAGATATATAGCATTTATACTAGAATAAATATCCCTATCAGTAATATAGTAATATACATATATAATAATAAGATGCTGTAGTATCATTAACAATGATATATATATGTTTATATATTAGTAAAGGGACTTTCTAATTATAATATAAACATATAATATATATTATATCATATAAATATTATATAATATATCTAAAATATAATATATATATAATATATATATATAAATTTATATATAGATAATATATATATATAAATATATATCAATATATATATATTATATATATATACTATATATATATAAATATATCTAATAGTATATATAATATAAATATATTATATTAATATATAATATATATATAACGTTATATAATATACACTATATAATAAATATATAAAATATATATATCTATATATATATTATATAAGATACTATACTATATATTATCATAGAGAGATAAATTTATCAAAATTCTCATATTATTAAACTGATCAAATATAATATATAACTGTTATGAATACGTATTAATAATATAAAATCATATTAAGATCAAAGTATATAAAGACATGTTATATACCTTATATATGAAAAATGATATAATATATAATAGCTCTGGTGGCAATATGTAATTCATACGAGGAATACTTACTATATTAGATATGTAATATAATATTTGATATATAACTTATCATTACTTAGAGTTTATATTATATTATATCTATATAATATATATATTATATATATATAATATATATATATATATATATATATATAATACTGTAGAGTACAGAATGTCTTTAGTCAAAATTCTTCCTTTCCTACTTTACCGTGATTCTAAATGTATTTTCCATTAGGCTACATCCTGTTTTATGCAATATGCTGGTCATTCAAATGATGGTATTTTGACATGAAATGCATACAAGAATTTCACCCAAATGTTCATATAAAGACAATTGTTTTATACCAAGATATCACATGACACAAGAACACTGAAATCAAGACTCGCATATAAGCCATCTGACATAACAGGCATACTGAGATGTAGCATCTCTCATGACAGAGGCAATGACGGCTTCACTGTCTGTCATGGCAAGCTACAAGTATGGCAATAGACGTAACAGACTGCAGACGTGTTATTTACTTTTCTGTGTGCTATAAGCAATAAAATAATAATAATAATAATAATAATAATAATGATAATGATAATGATAATGATAATGATAATGATAATGATAATAATGATTATGATGATGATAATGATAATGAAATGAAAATGAAATGAAATGAAATGAAATGATAATGAAATGACAATGAAATGAAATGAAATGTAAATGGTAATGGTAATGTGAATGGTAATGGTAATGGTAATGTAATGGTATGATAATGATAATGATAATGATATATGATAATATAAGATTAATGATAATAATAATGAAATGATAATAATAATAATAATAATAATAATATATAATAATAATAATATAATGATAAAGATAATGATAATGATAATATAATGATAATGATAATGATAATGATAATACTAATAATGTGCAGCTATATACCATACCAGCAATTACACACGAATCAAAACATTCGTGGTCACTGCTTCATCGAAAGCGGCATAGACTGAATCGTCCATTGAAGCCAAAAGCCAAATAAACCACGTTGGGCTTAAACGCTCCCTGTAAACCACTCATTCCTTGCTGTAACTTGCGGCTCATCCACTCGCAACTGGTCAACACAGGGACGACTGAGGTAACTGGCACTTCAGTCTTTTCTCACACTAATACAAGCATTATTAATGCCCCGTTTATTTCTTTATTTATTTATTTACAACCAGACCTGAAGAAGGAACGATAAAGCATCTCAAGTTTTCAACAACCCTGATGCTAACCGGGACTCAGCATTCGAAAAGTTGTAAAGCATGTATTTCTTACAGCCTACGGGCAACCAGATATCAGAAATCAGCTTTAAACGGTCCTCCTCTGACAGGCTGTACACAGGCTGTCACTTCCTTCCACAGAACGAAATTCTGCAATGTTGCCCTAACATCTAACACATCTATCTTCAAAATCATCACATAAGGAAAATCTGCATTTAAAATCTGTTAATCCTAACCCTACCTTCAAAGAATATAATAAATAAATAAATAAATAAATAAATAAATAAATAAATAAGCAAATTCAAAGAAAAAAATCAAGTACTCAGATCAAACGAGAGCTATTTACTTCAAACGTTTCAAAATCCCGTCAACTTACGCCACTTAAAAAAAAAAATCAAACGACGAAATTATTCACACTCAAACGTTCCAAAATCCCGACTATTACTTATGCCACAAAAAAAAAAAAAATAAAATAAAATCCAAAAGAAAATAAAAGAAAAGAAAAAAAATCAACGACGAGGTTATTCATGTTACCAAAACCCCGATTATTACTTAACCCCACTAAACAATAATCCCCCTCCCCTTACCCCCACGAAACCAGTGCAAGTATTCATTTCTCTTCCACGAAATGATCCATAAAATGGCGAATGCAAGCGTGCGTGAGCGGCGACGATCTTCGATTTTCGCCGCCGCCATGACCCCTCCCCCCTCCCCCCGCCCCTCCTTCCCCTCCCTCCGATTGCTGTCCTCATTCCCCAACACCTGCTCAAAGGCTGGCGACTTGACCTTGCGTTTCTATAACCTTGGATCGCCACCACCCGGCCATTCGGACGAGTCGTCAAGGCCAGCAGGGAGTAAGAATGACTTCGTTCGAGTTCATTGTTTTCCTTGTCAAAATGGATACAAATTAATGCTTGGCGGAGTCGCGGTTGTGGTGAGAGAGAGAGAGAGAGAGAGAGAGAGAGAGAGAGAGAGAGAGAGAGAGAGAGAGAGAGAGAGAGAGAGAGAGAGAGAGAGAGAGAGAGAGAGAGACATCGAGGGAAGAAAGACGGAAAAAAATAACTTTCCTTGCCAACTTTGAATAAAATCTATTATCTACGTATGTATATAAATATGAACAAACATACAAATTTAAATAAAAGCATATACGGTATGTGACTGGGCGTGCTTGTGTGCTTGCAACCGGGCCGTTAAAAGGAAATCAAACCCTTGGGTCCTGGGCAGTAAGGGACAAACTCAACAATGAAACCAGTGACATTCCAAATTTCTCTTACTTCGTCCTAAACATCACATTAATGCGGATAAAAAAAAATTGAAGTCCAGTATCTTAATGAAACGCTACAGATACTACTTACGTAATTAATGGCAACTGCACCTGTACATAAACTGGTGATCCATGGCAACGGCCCAACAAATGATGCAATACGACTTCACATAATTTCGTAATCAATGCCAACACATGAAAGTTTTTTACCCTTGTAATACGCTCCTCATTCATGGCAGCCAACCGTTTTCTTTTTTTCTTTGCCTTTTGACACGACATTATCATTACTTTTATTATCTTTATTATATTTTTTATCATTATTACCATATCATCATCATCAACATCACTATTTTTTATTTAATTCGCCTTCAAACGGGGTCGCAATCTACGTCAACCAATGAACACTTCTTCTTCAACCCATCACTAAAATTTGCGAAATTGCTAGCGCCGTATCCATATCCTTACGGACCGCCAGCCGCTGGCACTCTCAAACCACCCCTCACTCAGGTCCTTGCTTCGGGAGCTCCACCCACTCCTTGCGCTGAATAAAGGAAGTCACATGGATCGATTCGCTAGCTTTAATCAGGACACATCAACGACCTTACCCCCCATGACTCGATCAAAGGGGAAAGGAAAAAAATCGGGGAGTTAATGACGTTTGAGTAACGACGCTGATATATTTAGCAACAGTAATGGTAATTCTTAATAAACTTCATTCAGATAAGATTTGCTATCCACTATGTAAAACAAAAGTATTTCTATAATTAGGGTATTTGCATACCTTAAAATAAAAACATTCTGATTAGGGATGTGTAGTGAGTGAATGAGTGTGTGTGTGTGTGTGTGTGTGTGTGTGTGTGTGTGTGTGTGTGTGTGTGTGTGTGTGTGTGTGTGTGTGTGTGTGTGTGTGTGTGTGAGTGTGTGTGTGCGTGCGTGTGTGAAATTAGTTACTTCCGAAACAAATTGCTTCGCTTCCACCTTGGGTGGTGACTTCAACTTTCACAGCCTTTAAATGAATTGTCTTCGATTTTTCTGACCTGGCTTTCTCGTAACCTTGACACCACACTTTAAGAGAAGCTGGTTACCAGACTTTCCACCACTGGTTCACGACCTTTTCGGGATTGCGTCCCTTCCC
>NC_051397.1:6372872-6375372 GCF_015228065.2 Penaeus monodon
GTGACTGCTACAACCTAGTCCGAGCGGCGGGCGCCGGTGTGAAACGTTTAATCACCAACACTGCCAGTGAGACACTGACCTAATCCTGGCGGCGGCACCGTGGCACCCATCCCCCCCGCCCCCTCCCAGCTCGGCCCCGGCCACCAGCGCACGCATCGCCCGCGCCAGGCCCCACGCCGCTCACCACGCCCCCTCCCGGACTCTACCCCTCCCCCCTCCTCCTTTTCTCCTCTCCTCTCCTCCTCCTCTTCTCCTCCCATCTTCCTCTACTCTCTCCTCCTTCTCTTCGCCTCTCATTTCCTCTCCTCTCCTCTTCCTCCTCTCTTCTCCTTTCCTCTTCCTCCTCTCCTCTCCGCTTCCTTTTCCTCTTCCTCTTCCTCTTCCTCTTCCTCCTCTCCTCTACTCTCCTTTCCTCTTCCTCCTCTCTTCCTCCTTCGTCGTCTTCTTCTTCTCCCTCTCCTCCTTCTCCTTCTTCTTCTTCTTCCTCCTCCTCCTCTTCTTGCTCCTTCTCCTGCTTCTCCTCCCCTTCTCCCTCCCTCCTCTTTTCCTCCTTTTCCTCCTCCTCTTCCGTGCTGCATCCCTAATCACTCTCACTCTCGTTCTCACTCGTTTCTCAGTGCTACTGTCACTTTCTGTTTGCCTCACTCACTCTCACTCTCAGTCTGCCCCTCTCACACTCACTCACTCTCACTCTCAGTCCCCTAACTCGCCCCCACACTGCACTCTCTCTCACTTCCCCCCCATCCCTAACTCCCTTTCCGCACTCTAAACTAACTACACGCCATTCTTACTCTCAGTTACCTCATTTTCACTCATGTTACTTCATCACTCTGTTCACCCTTTCAATTCTGCGCCCTTATTCTCAGTCTAGCACACTCACTCTCGCCATTTAAAGATATCATGCTACTCCCCCCCCCCCCCACAAACCCCCCCCACACACAACAACCCCACCACAAAACCCCAACAAACCACACCCCAAAATATATATATATAATATTTAAATATATATATATATATTATTATTATATATATTATATATATATAAAAACATATCACTCAGCTCAGCTTATTTTTCCCTCACCTCGTCGTGACTGGGGGGGGGGAGGGGGAGGGAGAGGGGGGGAGAGGGGGGAGAGGAGGGGGGGAAGGAGGGGGGAGAGAGAGGAGGGGAGAGAAGAGGGGGGAGAGAGAGGGAAGAGAGGAGAGAGGAGGGGGAGGAAGAGGAGAGAGAGAGGAGGAGAGAGGGAGAAGGAGAGAGAGGGAGAGGGGAGAGGAGAGGAAGGAGGGAAAGAGGAGGAGAGGAGATGGAGAAGAGGAGGAAGGGGAAGGAAGGGGAAGAGGAAGAGGAAGAGGGGAGGAGGAAGAGGAGGGAAGGGGAAAGAAGAGGAGGAAAGAAAAGGGAAAGAGAATGAGGAAGAGAATGAGGAGAGGAGGAGAGGAGGGGAGGAGGAGGAGGAAGGAGGAGGAGGAGGAGGAGGAGGAGGAGGGGGAGGAGGAGGAGGAGGAGAAGAACAAGAACAAGAAGAACAAGAAGAACAAGAAGAACAAGAAGGAGGAGGAGGAGAAGGAGAAGGAGAAGCAGCAGTAGAAGGAAAAGGAAGAAGAATAAGATGTCTGCTCAAAAAGCGAGCACAAGGGCAACAGCCTCTACTTTGCCTGAGGCTCCCTTGAGGCTCCCTTTCAAAGAACACCCATTGAGAAAACCTATTAAAATACACTCAGAAACATAAATGGAAGAACAAAAAAATCACTTTGTTTTTGTTATATACAACCAAATATTCTTGGTTTCTCTTCACAGACCTGATAGCAAATAAGACAATATCGTGAACAGTGACTTCTTATGTCATTTCATGGTAGGGTATTCTGATTCTCACAGCATCTACTTATAATAATAATAATAATAATAATTATTATTATTATTATTATTATTATTATATAGGCCACCACAGCCTATATAATAATAATAATATAATAATAAAAGAATCTAAAGATAAGAGTTAGTTAAGGGTAATATTTGACCTTACACTGACAAAGGACAAATTCACACGAGTTCCATAAAAAATTTAGAGATGAACTTTTACATATTCCTTCTTATTATTCATATTTTGTATAAAAAGAAAACTGTAGAAATAAAACTGTCGTAAAATAGTATAAAATAAACTGACTAACAATAGAAATTTACCTGATGAGTTTCCAGAAAATAAAGATGAAAAAAAAAAAAAAAAAAAAAAAAAAAAAAAAAATCTGTCCTAGCATTACCCATCTTTCTTGTCTTTACTAATGATGTTCTATATGATCTTTATGACAAAATGATTTGTACCAATTTACAGCTAAAACATTTATATTAACATAAACCGATAAGGACACGACAAATACCAAATGTGCACAAAAGTGATCTATTTTCAATTGAGAGTTCAGTGTCAGTCAAGCAGACCAAGTTGAAACAAAAACAAAGAAAACAATAATAGTACGCAATTCCTCTGACTTGCTCCGTGTTTGC
>NC_051397.1:6380372-6385372 GCF_015228065.2 Penaeus monodon
TATTGGTGTCATCGGTCAGACTTTTAAAAAATGTCACTTTAAAGATAATCCTAGCCCAGTGAGACCAGTCCACCATTGAACTTTTTTTTACTGGGTCTATCGCAACGTTCCTAATGGGGATAAGAAAGTGTGTGTGTGTGTGTGTGTGTGTGTGTGTGTGTGTGTGTGTGTGTGTGTATGTGTGTGTGTGTGTGTGTGTGTGTGTGTGTGTGTGTGTGTGTGTGTGTGTGTGTGTGTGTGTGTGTGTGTGTGTGTGTGTGTGTGTGTGTGTGTGTGTGTGTGTGTGTGTGTGTGCCTATAAATAAATAAATAATAAATATATATATATATATATATATATATATATATATATATATATATATATATATATATATATATATATATATATATATATATATATATATATATATATATATATATATATATATATATGCAATCTTCATTATCATCAGCCTGAATCAATTCACTGCTGGACGTAAGCCTCTCCCAATCTTTTCCAACCTTGTCTGTCTTGTGATTTTTGTTTCCAGTCGTTATTTCGTCATGCCATCTTGTCATTGGTCTTTATGTTATCTATAACACAGTCTGTTACTTTCTTTGTCCATCTGTCGTCCTGTCTCCGACATACTGTATCAACTGGGAGGACGCATTGGTCAGACTTCTTTTTACACATAATTACAAGGAAACTCTTAGTCTGCCGAAGACGCTCCAGTCAAGACTGATGCGTTGCTTTATTTCCTCTTTGCTAGATGCGTTTATCTGTACGAGTAAACCCTATGAAAAAAAGACAGAAGAGTTGCCCTAGATATATATACTTGTCCACTACCTCTAGCACTTCGCCTTGTACATGTATCTGTTTGGATTGAACTCTACTGTTGAATATGATCTTAGTTTTTTTCTTGTTCATCCTAAGTCCAACTTTCAGACTTTTTTCTATTCAGAACGTTTATTAGTTGCTGCATTTCATTTGCAGATTCACTGAAGAAAACAATATCTTCTGCACATCTTAGATTGCTTAGGTATTCGACTCCTATTTTGATACCCTTTCCGTTCCACTCTGGCTTTTTAGATATCTCCTCAAGACAAGCTGCAAACAGTTTTGGTGAGATGGTGTCGCCCTGTCTAACACTTTCTTTAATTGATATTTTAACGGTTTCCGTGTGAAGCTCGATGGTTACTGTCCTATCTTCGCATTACCTTCTAATATCTTACAGTATATCTCCTCTACTCCCTGTCTTCGAATAGCCTTTTCGTAATCGGTGAATGCCATAAACACCGTTTCATTTATTGAGTATTGAGTATTTCCGTACATTTCTCTTCTATTTATAAAGTCTTTTTTAGTTCAGTTAATTCTATTTTGATCCTTTTTGACGTTATTTTCATGACTACGTTTTTGCATAAGCTGTTTAGTTTCTACCGAGAGCTTGCTGGAGCTTTGCTTGTCGTTCTTACCGCCTACTTCAAATGCATTTTCCTTTATAATGCCATTGAACTGTTTGTTGATTTAGTCAGTGTTGAGATCTTCGTCGCTGGGTAGTGAATGTCTGTTTTGGATGTTAAGGCAAAATTATGTCGCTCTGGTCTTCAAGCTGGTTAAATTTGGCTGCCGTTTTCGTATGTTTGTTCCTTCCCATGTGACGTGTAATTTAATTTCACCTCTAACTCTTCTATGGTCGTTGCCAACATTTACTTTATTAATATCTTCCACATATTTTGCTGTATCGCGCCAATTTGAAATTATGAAGTCAATTTCGTTTTTGATGTCAGATGGCGACTTCCATGTCCACTTCCGCTCTTATTTCGAAGAATGTATTCACATGATATTGAGTGATCGAGCCTCCGCAAAATCGAGTCGCATTTGTCCCCTCTCATTCCTAGTGCCTATTCCGTGATTCTCCACTACAGTTTCTCCTTCTGTCTTTTTACCTGTTTTGGCATTAAAAATCTCCCATAATTATTGTGAAATGGGTTTTTGCTCTCTCGCTGGCTAAATGAACATCTTCATAGAAGGTTTCTATTTCTTCATCACAGGGGCTGCAGGATCATAGACTTGAAAAATCTTGAAGTTGTACCTATTCCTTAGTTTTATTGTTTTCCATACACTACAGAATTTCACGATATTCTTTCCTAAGGTTTGTGAACTAAAAAACCTACCCTTAATTCCTGCTTGCTACCCTGGGGTTTACCTCTCCAATAGAGCACGTGTCCATCATTTAGTATCTTCTGTTCTTCTCCTAGTTTTCTAACTTCACAGAGTCCTACAGCATCCCATTTAATGAAAGATAGTTCCTCAACTGCACTCTCTGCTCTGGAGGGGCTCCTTCGCCTCCTTGGAATGAGGGCCGTTGCTCTGTTTGTACAGTCATGGTTTTTGACTGAGAGGTATATAGCTGAGTTACACCCCCACATGTTGGCATAGGTGTATCTTGGTGAGATGGGGAGCAGTTTAGCCGGGATGCCCCGATAAGCTCATCCAGCAGGGTTGGGTCTACCTAGTGTGAGCTAATGAACAGCAACGCACGGCCTGCTCACTACGCCAGGGTTTATTCCCGTGAGCATGGGCTTGAACATAAGAAGTGCATATATATGTGTGGTTATATTTTATACGCTAATTTCATTTATGTGTATGTACACCTAGTGCAGATATAGTTGTTCACCCACACATTCCCTAAGTACTACGCATATGTTCCTTTTCGTGCACTGCACAGGCAAGCACAAACCTTTACACATGTTCCTATGCATATGCCATGCATACATACTCTCACATTATGAACAAGTACACACATGCACATGCATACATATATATAGACATATGCATCACATGCGCATATATATGTGTATACGCACCTGCATATATGTGAACACACACATTTGTACATATCTTGTACACGTACTTGGGACTATAAAAACACACACATATATATAGCAATACTTATGATTACGCACATGTGTATGAGCACATACTTTTAAGAGTACACATTAGTGTCCACCCATATATGTATGTATACACCTGTGCATGCATTTCATATAGCTGCACTATATATATACACATACACATATACCCATACATATACACACATAAATATATACTCACAAGTACATATATACATACACATACTCACAGATATATACATATAAACATATATACATGCATACATACATACAGATATACACACATGTACACACACACATATATACATATACACACACATACATATTCATACATTACAAGTAGAACAATGAAGGGAAGTACAGGAAAACACACGAATATGCCGAAGGCCTTTTCGCATTTATTGCTTCATCAGGCCAATAAATGCGAAAAGGTCTTCGGCATAATCGTGTGTTTTCTTGTACTTCCCTTCGTTGTTCTACTTGAAATTTGTTCGACATGATTTCCACAAATATTCATACATATGCATGCACGTACATGAATATATAAACACATACGCTCATATATACATATCTACGTATATATACACATGTAAACCCTCATGTACAATCACGGGGACATACACAAACATAACCATGCACTCATGCCCTGCACACATGACCGCACACGTGCCTGTATATAAATTTAGATGCGGATGTGTATTGCTTCTCTTGCATACACAATTACATGGACATATATATACAAACACGCATGGAAGGGCGCAATATACCCCTGCGCACTTCCGTTCATACGCGCTCATACTCGTACACAAATGTTTGAACAGTGTCTGCCTGAGCGTACATACGCACTTCATTATAATGAGCTTATGCATTATAATGTGCAGAAATTGCACATTATAAGGGTTTGGGGTTTGAGGAAGTTAGACAGCTGATTTTGTATCTGGCAGTTTTTCGGAGAAGTGTCGCATTCCTTAGCTGTTGTTAAGCCTACCGGCGTGCGCCCTTGGCCAAACGAGGCCACGGGTCGCAGGGTCAGCGTCTGGCACTTGAATGAGGTGCCATCGGTTGAATTACTCTTCATAATGCATAGTTTATCTGGCGGATCTTCTGTCTTATGGCAGATTATAAATGTCGCCTAATGGTAATCTTGTTTAAACCTACCTGAATTTGCGATGTACTGTACTTACATACTAGTGGTTTAGCTGTTCTTAGTAAATCTTCTTGGAGGGAAAACTATAATACCCATGTAATTTGGCACTGTCACTCGGTGTCCTATGGGTATAGGGACAGATGATGCTTTCCATTTTCTAATGATTATGTACTTTGCTAGTCTTTTTCAGGGAAAGGGGGTGATTATTATCTATTTTTTACTGCTGTTTCCATCTTCTGTGCCACTCTTGAATCTTTCTCTCATGTGTAGCACTATCACAGACCACTTCTGATTCGTATTTTTTAGTACTTATTATTACTGACTTAACCACGACACTTCTCTTATTCATAGCTGGAT
Source organism: Penaeus monodon (assembly GCF_015228065.2). NCBI lineage: Eukaryota > Metazoa > Arthropoda > Malacostraca > Decapoda > Penaeidae > Penaeus > Penaeus monodon. Next base: position 6,384,769 of record NC_051397.1, read on the forward strand.
ACTCCAACATATATATATATATACACACATTTATATATCATCATCATCAAGGGCCTAACGCCGACGGGGGCGCATGGCCACATCCACCCTTCGCTTCCAGCCACGAGGGTCCCTCATGGCGAGTTTCCAGGCATCTCTAATTCTTCGTGACAGGTCTCCTTGAGCTGCCCAAGCCATGGCCTCCTAGGTCGTCCCACGAGCCTCCTCCACCCAGGATTATCACACAAAGAGACAACTTGATGGGCAGGGTCATCCACAGGGAAGCGAACTAGGTGCCTAAATAGCCTGAGTTGGCGATCCTGTATTATGCAAGTAACAGGTCCTATGCCAGTCTCACGGTGCAGCCATCGGTTGGACACATGGTCCTGCCAACTGTACCCCATGATCCAATGGAGCCGTCAAGATGAGACCCCAAGGCACTAGATAGTGTCTAGGTTTCACTTCCATAGAGCAAAACTGGTAGTCTCACGGCCTTGAAGACACGCAGCTTGGTCCTTCTACATAGGTACCTACATCTCCAAATGCTCTTGGTGATTGAGTTAATGGTTCCTGTTGCCAGACCAATCCATCTACTGACTTCTCGGTCTGACAGCCCAGAGATATG
>NC_051397.1:6392931-6402207 GCF_015228065.2 Penaeus monodon
GAAAAAAGAAGGATGAACATGGTATTATATGGATATCAATGTGGACACAGATGTAAGTAGTGATATACCTAAATTTAAGGCGTGATATTTACATTCATAAATGTACTGTAGATTTGTTATGCTATGAAAGTATCCGTGTACAATTCCATTAAACGATGTGTTGCAATTAATCAACACTGTTAAATCCACATTCCTCCGAACTAACCTAGATGGGCATTCTGCCTAAATCCTTTATATTTACTCACGTAAAATGCACCGATTCTAAATGCATGAACAGTTTTAACAAGATCATTACTAATGACAAACTGGCTATTCGTAACAACAATCACTCTTTTCAATTCTAATAGTCTGAAATACTCTCAGTCGAGTCGCTGATTTGAACTTTGGATTCCTTCTATTACATTATAATTTAATTTGTCAAAATACGAAACTTGCTGAAATACACCAAATTAGGATTAACATCACTACCATACCTTGCTTTGAACATGTCGGCGGTCAGCGTTTTCGAAGTCGAGTTGCAGAAGGAATTGCTTCGAGGCTTCCACAGCGGCGGCCACCTACTGATTAGTTCCGTGTAGTGCCGCCTTTTATACCATTTTGCTATCTGCTAGACATTATATTCGGCCAATTACGGTTCTGATATCCTTATCAGGCTTTTTACGGCGTTCCTATTGGTTACACCCGGACTAGTTCTCGTAGATTAGACGCACGCACGCACACACCTGAAACGTATGTACAGTCCAATAGTACACACACACGCACAAACAAGCACAATCAAATAAAACTATGAGAAGCAAGAAATAAATCAGAGGCAAAGACAAAGGCACAAGCAAAAGAACGTAAACCCTAATAACCGCTAATTTAACGAGGTCTGCAAAATAAGCATTGTCATTTAACCAAAGGTAATGAGCAAGAACTTCACCTTTAAGAGTTTCAGGTTAACCGTATACAGGGCCGGATACTCAAAGGAGCCTTAAAGTTAATGCTCGCTGAAGGCCTTATCCTCACTGCGGCAAACTAACTCTTACTTAAAACGAGCTTAAGGAGGACTCCAGAGCCTCGTATACACAAAAATGTTTCATCTGGCGTTGTAATCCCGCTTAATGACTCTGTAAACCGTAAATCACTTAGAGATAGATCATATCACTTACAGGATCATGAGTATCGTGGAATTAAACTATTGTGATATCACAAAAGTACAAAAGTACGTTTACAAATGATACTTATAATAAATTAGGAATGCTTGACTGTATTCTACATCATCATGACGGCCATTCCCCTACAAATAACAGTTATCATAAAGTAAATAATAAGTTTAACGGTATATTACCAATAACAACAATGAAATCACGTAAACAATAAAAAATTAAAAACAATAATACACTTTACACTCGATGCGAAGACCTGGCTAGTTGTAGCCTTGCTTACAGACACATCACTCTGATAGGAGTGGTTACATGCCTATTAACGAGAGGAACTCACGGGTATCAGAATATCACACTTGCTGCCTTATGCAGTATTCCCAATATCGCTATAACTGAGTAAAACACAAAATGCAAGACTAGTGATTGTTGGGCGGATGAAAAATTGTCAATTTATTGTTTCGCAGTAACCCGATATGGCTCCTCGCCCCATGCCTTTTATATATATATATATATATATATATATAATATATAATATATATATATATATATACATATATACATATATATACATATATATACATATATATATGTATATATATGTATTATATATATATATATATATATATATATATATATATATATATATATATATATATATGTACACACACACACACACACACACACACACACACACACACACACACACACACACACACATATATATATATTATATATATATATATATATATATATATATATATATATATATATATATATATATATATATATATATATATATATTCAGTTCAGTGGCCTTGGTCCACGTCCCAAACATATCGACTTCGCTTCCTTCTTCGGTATCACACCAAGCCATGTGCAGATTCTGCATTTGCTACGATGGGCCTGTAAGTATTTGGAGGACAATTAGAATCATTACTATAACTGATATTACATTATTATCACTGCTAGTGACGTTATCGAGACTATAATTATTGTCATGGTAGTGATCATCTGATAACAGTATCTGTTTTATAATTCCTATTATGCCTCGTACATTACGCCAGACACTGTATTCCATTACAAAAAGTTTATAGATTTTAACATAAATTCAGTTCTTTCTTTCTTTCTTTGTTGGATTTCTTGGCTATCAACCAGCGGCATGTGGCCAAGGTTATTAAGCCAATGGATCCTATTTATTCTGTCAATCTAGATAAGGTCATAAAGTTTTGTCTCCCTTAGAAAAGTGATTACTTTACTGATGATTCTTTCATATCTGATAGAATATTTGTTATTGTAAATTCTATATTTTTATTCTGAAGTAGTTTTTAAGTTGTTCTCTATTGTTTGTATAATGGTTGCATGTGATTAATAGGTGGTGGATGGTGATGCTGGTGTTACATTGGGGGCACCGTGGAGGAAAATTCTTTTCTATGTAGGGAGTGAGGTGTGTATATCTTGTGGCGTTGACCCTAAGGTGGGCCAACACCACCTCCTCCCTTCTTTCTTTCCTGTGGGCTGTCCCCCACGGCTCTATTGCAGGATTGATTTTGTTTGTGAGTTGGAGGCTGGTCCACTCACTTTGCCACAGGAGATGGATTTTTGCTTTTATAAGAGACACAAAACACCTGAGATCTTTACGGACTATGCTAAGGTCCAGATCACCAGTTGACCCGGCTAATTTGTCAGCCTGTTCATTGCCATGGATACCAGAGTGGCCTGGTACCCATATTAGCTTGATTGATTTATTGGCCCCATGTAGTTTACGAATGATATTACCCAGAATTTCTTTTTTGGGGTTTTCTAATGTTTTAATGGCTTTAAGTAAAATTAATGAATCTAAAAAATTATATTCTATCGGGGGTCGTCCGTGGGGCAAAATCATGTTTTATAATGAAAAAATTTTCACAAGAAGACGATGAGTTTTGGCAGTCTGAATTTTATTCCATTCAGTCGACCATCACCCGCACCCACACCTCTTCTGTTTGGACCTGGGTATATAAATGAAAAAAAGGGAGAGTTTAAAAAGGATCTCTTGAACCTCTGGCGTACCCCCATCCCCCGGCCTTTTCCTTTAGCGAGGGAAGCCAAGTTTCCCTGAGGAAAATTGGGGTTTCCCGGGCCCCTATTTAATAAACCAGGTACGATGGTAGAGAGACTATACCGACTTTCTCGCAGGTCGTGGAGTCCGGGAAAAGGGGCCAAATCCACTATTGCCTTAGGGTGGTGGGGACCGAGCCCCCTTTTGGGGCATACCAAAGGCAAACTGGCCGCGTCGAGTCGGAGGGAGGTATCCACCCCCTCAAGACGTTCGATCCGGTGAAATTAGGCCCAAAGACACACACGCAAACGGGCATTCTGCCAGCACCCAAAACCTTTCAAACTTTTCTCGGCCAAACATACACGTTTGCCCCATATCTATTTTAGACCTAATCGGGGTTTTATATACCATTACAAAGACTGTCATCAGTCCCCCTTTTTTTTTTACCAGAAATGCACTTTAATAAATTCTGCTTTTTGCTTTATCTTTAATGACCAATGTGGTTTTTCCCAATTGATACATAAAAAAGTAGACCTAAAAATTAGCAAAATTTTAAAAGGGTTTGGTGGTTGTCTAGAGTTGCCGATTTTGGGCTTCCCTAGTAAAAATTACCCCAAACTCTTTCGAATAAAAAACTTAAAACCCCACTGGGGGCCCCAGTTATGAATATTCCGGGCCCAAATTTGAATACGATCTGCTGAGAATTCTGCATTAGCTGGAGTCCCATAATGCAAAATCATCAGCGTCAGTGAGTTTAAGATTCCGAGGAGGGTGGTAAGATGTCTTTGATCTAAAAAAAATAATTTGGGTGACAAGACATTTCCCTTTGGGGACCCCGTTTGCCTGGAAAAAAATGCCCGAAAAAGGACATTGTCGGAAAAAATTTTGACAGCAAAATTTCGTCAAAATGAAAATTTTAAAACAACCCAATTTTCCCACTAACCCAAAAAGCTAAATTTTTCTGAGTAGGCCTATCGCCATGTCAGTCGTAGGTTTTTTCTATATCTAAAAATACGAAATCAAAAAAAAAAATTTTGGCAAGGGCCTCTTAAATGACTGTCCCTTTTTTTAGCTGACGAGAGTTTGGCTCCCTTGCGGAACCGCACGCCCCTAAATAGAAAATATGGAATTTAAAAAAGCAATCCCTACTTTTAAAAATTCGTTCCTGACCTTGCAAAACAATTTGTAAACCCAAATTGGGCGGTGGGGATCCCTCTGGGTTACCCCCCCCTTTTAAATATGGGAATGATGTGGGCAAAAGTGCCAAGTTTGGAAAAGTGTGACTTTTCCAAATTTCATTGACATTTAGCAACTTAAATCATGTCATCATATTAAGATCTCTCATCTCATACAATTCTGGGGGCCTGGGGATTTTCCCCTCTACGGTTCTAGGGCTGGACAAGCTCATCCTTTTGTGATCTTTTTTGTAATCAAAGTTCCCCTGTGGAAAAGTAAATTGGGTTGAGCTCAGCCTCTTTTTTTGGGGTCGGAAGGTGGGATGGTAATTACGAGCTGCTTGTAAAAGGAACTGCCTGGCGAGTGCATTAGCATGCTCTCGCTGAATCAAAATTTAGTGCCCTGGGATGATGTTATTGTTTTTAAAAAGATGATTTTTTCTTTTTGATTTTAGATGTGGCCCAAAACCTCGATATTTTGGTGTTGTGTTTATTGAGGAAAAAGCTCCCCCAGGGCCCTTTTTGCTTGTCTTTACCTACGCCCCCACTCTTGCTATTTGAAATTGCAAAAGTTCTCATTGTGATGTTATTTTTAAAACCCTGTAGCCTTATTGCGTCGGCACGCCCCCTGGGGCCCAATCGGGTGTCCCCCAGGAAAAAAAAAACCAAATGCTTAAGCTATCTGCGAAGTTTTAGGAAGGGATAGCAAGCTGCTTCTAAATCGAATTTGATATTTTTTCTTTATCATCAAGGTTTTTTCCAACATTTCGAGTTTGACCCCCTTTGGGAAAGGCGACCCAGTCGCTTTTTTTACGTTAAAATTTAGGGCCTGAAGGCTTTTCCCCCGGGGTGCATGAATATTTAATCAAAATGGAAGAATCGTTTCCCCAAACGAGTCGTAAAGGGTGTGCCACGGGCCTTGGCTGTTTGTGAAGAGACCTGATAGGTAAAATAAAGCTCAAATTACCGGATTATCGCACCCGCGGGGACTACATCATTCAAGGTTTAAAATCAACTCTTTAAACAATTTAAACTACTTGCTCCCCCTACCATCCACCCGCGGGGAACCCCCATAACGTATTATGAGCTTTAAAATCACTAAATTACTTTTTTTGGCAGACTTTCCTGAAGACAAAAGTCATCTAGGCCACTGCATCGGGGGACAATAAAGTGAACATTACCAGAAAATGCCTTTAAATTTTTTACTTTGCATGCGCAAACCCCCAATAAATCAATGCATTCTGTAAAAGGGAGGTTTTGGTGGATGTACGGGCGACTCCGCTCCACCCCTACCCTACGATCCTTCCCACATAAAAGGTATTCCCCGGAAACGCCCGTCGAGACGAGGGGTGTTAAAAACGTTTCTGGAGAACTATTAAAAACGGAGCATGGACAGGCTATAAATTTTAAGGGCTTTCTTTTAAACTAAGACTTCGCATTCCTTGTATAAGGGCGACGCGAAGATTCGTTTTTTTGGGGTTTGAAGTGCCTTGTCCGCCGGTTTTAATTTTTTTTTTTTTGGGGGGAGGTTTTCCCCTCTCCCCGTACCCGGGCCCCCTGGGGATTTTTTTAGACAGTATCTCCATTCCCGCGTCTCCTGCCAGGGGGACGCCCGGGGGAAGATATCTGTTCCCAGAAACAGACCAAACACCAGGGGAATCCTAGCAGAGTCGCCTGGACGAGAAGGTGCGATCCAATTGTGATTTGGTTCACCTCCTTATGATGCGCTGCTTTGTGGTTTTTTCAGCAATTTGTTGAATTTTATTTTTCAATTCTTTAAATTTACTCATTAATTTCCTTTAAACCCTTTCCTTTAAATCAGCAATTTTCTTTTCCTTAGTGCAAGTTCTGATTTAATGCGTTTTCACTGGAATTTTTGTTTGGTTGCTACTGAAACGTAGGAAGATTGGGGGTTTCTGGGCAAACCTAACTTTTTCCCCTTTGGGCCCCACGGGCTAAAAATCATTCCCTCATGTATGTTTATTTCATCTCCTTTTTCAAGCGCTGCCTCGGCGAGCCAATTGATGGGGGCCTCCACAGTTATCACACTTGAGATTTTCTCATACAACAGCATGTCTGATCTCCAGCCATTACCGCAAATAAATTTACTAGTTTTTTTGTTGTCTAAAGAGGGTGTCCAAATTTTTTGGGATCTATTCAGGCATAGGTTTTTGAAGAAGGGCGCACTTGGACACGTTCATATCCAAATGTGACATACCAGGAATTTTACTCGAAACAAAATCAAAAAGCACAAACCCGGTTTTTGTTTGTAAATTTCCCCTCTTTCTTTTCTAGCATTCACTCCACTACGCTTTGTCCTTCATATTTTTTCCCGAATTTCGCTTCCTCCATTGTCCCCAAATCCCTGCTAAAAACTCCCCCTTTAGGTATTGGGGCCAATGGGGATAGTTTTGTTAACCTTTAATCATGAAACTGCGCAGTTTAAGAGGGGCCTTTTTGGGAGTTGAATGCACTTTTACAAGGAGGTACCTTCGCAATTTTCCCGGGCAAAACAAAAAACGCCGTCCCCTTGACCATCAAAGGGCTTTTTATGATAAGGGGGGCACATTCAAAAAACGATTGATTTTCCCTTCACGCTTTTACATCAAAAAAACCTTGCATTTTTTTGGGGGGATTTAAAAAAAACGTGTTCTCGTTTGTAGAAGGGGTTCCGTTTTTCAAGGGGCGCATTGGTTTGTGGAGGTCATGGGTCCCTCCCCCTCCTTGAGGGGGGGAGGGGTACCGAGGAATCGTTCATAATGGGTACGGGCCCATCCGACCCCCGGGGCCCCCGCCCCTTTCCCGAAGGACCAGTTACCCCTTAATATTGTTTAACAACCTAACACAAAACAAGAGAAAGTTTTTCAGTTTCCTCCCACCCCCCAATGGAAACCTGGTTGGTTCTCCAGTACCAAAGAGGGGAGTTATTGGAAACCCCCCCTTTCCGCCGAACTTGCCCAGTGCGAAGGAGGAAGTCGGTGCCCACCCCCCCGGCGAATACGGGAGCCCACAGGGTACTCCGGTAGCTCAGGGAAGTCCAAAAAAGGAAAATTTTTGAATTAAGGAAAAATGCCCCAAGGCCCCCCGATACTGGGCCTCCCCCCCGGGTCAAAGCCGAAGGGCACCCCTTGAGAAAGAGTGCGGGTCTGAGGTGGGGTGCTGACTAGCTACTGTAGTCTTGTCACCCCAAAACAACCACTGAAGGGCGGCAAGCCAAAGTGCTGATAAAATCAGAAATTTTCTTACGTAAGTTACGTTTTAACAAGGCCCCCAAAACCCCGGGGGGCCTAGGCACAAGGCTTTAAGTCTTTTGGGTGCGTCTGGGCAGAGGGCAAGCTATTCAAAGTCTCAAACACGAGTCTGAAATATCAGTATGCCATGCCTGAAATTATATTCCACGTGACTGAAGGCTTGAAGTCATATCTTTTTTTGTAAAAAGATGATAAATTTACAAAACTAAAAATTAGCGCGCTAATGTTGGGGAACCATATTAATTTATCATTATCATTTCATCTTGTCTTATGTTTTATTTCGTATTCTTTTTTTGTTTTTATTACCTTATTTTTCTCATTCGTCTTTGAGACTAGCAAACTACTTTGAAGTAGACAGAGTGTCAGTGTATACACATTCGTAATATACACGGCTATTCAAAGGAAAGATTAAAAGGGTAAGTAGAAGGGGATGGGGAAAGAAAGGAGGGACGGGAAGGAGGCTTAAGAAGAAGGGGAAACGGAAGGAATTTAAAGAGGAAAGGGATAGATCAGAGGAAAGGGAGGAGGGAGGGAAGGAGACAAGGGAGCGAAGGTGGAGGTAAAGGAAAAAGAGAAAAAATGGGAAATGACGGCTTGACTGGATTTAAGTAATATTTGGAAATGAGGCTTCAAATTCAAATTAAAAATACTCTATTCCATTTGTTACAATCTTTATTCGTATTACGTAAAATAGTACTTTGCAATAATAGAATAATATACAAAAAAATAAGGGGGTTACTTGCAAATTTGTATTTTTTTAATGTAGAAGTATGATGCACTGGATTTGCTTGCATTTAATAATTTGAATGTATTTGAGTTTTGAAAGTGGTAATTATTCTAGTTGGTTTTTAGATCATGGGGGCCAATTTTTTAAAGTCCCCTGTCCCTAATTCCCTTTGTACTTTTACTTTAAAAAAAAACTTTAGTTTGTCTATATATGGGGTAGTGTGGTCATATTTATTTACATTGCCAAGTGCTAGTCTCGCAGCAAAGTTTTTGTAATTTTTGTGTTTTCTGAATTTAGACTTTATTAGCTAAACCCTATATCTTTTTAGCAATAGTTTATAATACAAAGAACAACTGTTTGTACAAAAGACCTTTTTTTAGGGGGATTTTATTTTTTTTTTTTGTGTTTAGTAAAATTTCTTTCTATAGATTCGATATGGGGCTCAAAAAGCCATGCATCTGTCTATGTATACTCCTAGAATTTTTCACGGAAGTAACCCGTCTTACGTTGCAGCCTTCGAATTCTATGGTAAGGTTTAAAGGAATATAAAGATACATTGTATTTTATTCAGCATTGTCTTGACCCCATTTATGTTGAAATCTCCTTTTTCTTGGGTCAGTGTTTTTTTCATTTTATCTAAGTTGTTTTTAAAAGAAACCTAGGGAAAATCGGAATCTTGGCGTATTGAAAAAGAAGGTAAATTTGGGATACGCTGGACAGATCGTTTTATGAATACTGTGATCAAGATTGGGCCTCGTATAAAATCATTGTGGAACAACGAAAGATTCAAAACTGTTTTGTTAATATATTCTGATGACGTTTAACTGATTTGGGGTTTTATTGATAAAAATTTCTGAAAAATATGTTCCATTTTGTGTTTAATTTGGGGGGTGGCGCGGCGAGCGCGGGGGGGGGGTGGTGTGTGGTGTGTGTGTGTGTT
>NC_051397.1:6409807-6419196 GCF_015228065.2 Penaeus monodon
CAAACACATCCAAAGACATTGCTTATCTCAACTAATAGTGAGAACTGTAGATATTTTATCTAATAATTCAACAAATAATAGGTCATCGAATATTAATAGTATTCCAGTTTCTTTAGCATGAATTTTATGAACTATACTAGTATTTTCAAAGCTATATTGTCATATCAGTTCATCAAATCAATTAACATTATGATATTAATTACAAACAATGAAATGAAAAAAATTATATATAAACAGCAATTGGTGATTGGTGATGGATAATGGATAATGATGGTGAAACAATATAATAATAATGATAATGCAAATAAAAAAATAATAATGATAATGCTAATAAAAAATAATAATGATAATGATAATAATAATAAAAATAAGAAGAATAAAAAAATAATATAAAATAAAACAGTAAAAAAAATAATAACATAATAAAAAAAAAATAATAAAATAAAATGATAATAAATAAAAGAAAATAAAATAAAATAATAGTAATAATGATTAATAAAAATCTTGGAAACTAAAAGCATCCTTGGCAGTCACCTACATAACTATTTAGTATAAAGAGCAAATAAACATTTATATTACAAGCCAAATATTTTCATGATTTCATTAAAAAGCTGCAGATCAGGAATTCTTATATAGTATGCAAATGTCCCACTTTGGAAATATGGAAAAAAAAAATAATAAATAAATAAATAAATAATAATAATAATAAAATTTTGTTTTTGTTACTTTGATAATTTAGCTCCTTGGTCAATTGCATTTATGTAGGACACAAAACAATTTTTATCTCTTTTACAAAGAAATCCATCCTGCAGGGTTGTAATACATATTTCTTATTTTCTGAGATGAGATACATTAAGAATGTCATATTTCCAATTATATTTCATGTTGCTAAACAAGGGATCTTGTAACTTGGGCTGCCCTTAAGAAGTTAACCAAAATTCAGCGGGCATGGCATATACAATTGATAAAGTAAACTAACAGTGGGCATGGCATGTATGTACATGTCATGCCTGCTTTGAGTTTACTTTATCAATTGTTTTTATACATAGATGGCTACACTGGTATGAAGTCAGCAATGAGCCAATTTCAAGTACTACCTGATTCGCCTGTTTGCCCTTTTCCTTGATTTTCGAAAATATTTTACGTTGTCTTATTTTGCTGTTGCTAATGTCTATAACATTATAGTCATTATAATGACTATAATGTTATAGATATTCATAGCATAAGTAATAAAAAACATTTTTCCCACCAATTCAAGGAAAGGTGATATCAGGTAATGTCACAAGGTCTACTAATTGACTCCTTTGTGGATAAGCACTAGCAGAGCCATCTATATATAGAGAAGAAAAAGAAAAAGAAAAAGAAGAAGAAGAAGAAGAAAATTCCCAGAAGCACTGGGTTAAATATAATGAACTAATTCTTTGATGACTTCTGACACAAGACGCCTACAATTATGTTAAACACTCGTCAAAACCTGATGCACTCGGAGAGTCAGAAAAAGAAAAGGAGAAAAGGGAGATAAGGCAGGAGGGGGGAGGGAGGGAGGGAGGGAAGGAAATAAGGATGGAACAGAGAAATAGAATCAGTCTATTAATTCACATAAGCCTCTTTAACAGCTATATGTAGGATGGCTGTATCCTCTTTATGATGTTCTTAAACGATGCAGATTAATACCCTGATTGCTCTACAACCCTGCCTTTTTAATAATTGCATTTTTCATAATAGCAACAATGCTTATCTACAGTAGTTGGCATCTTCTTCATTTGTAATTTGCCAGTCATTACCTTGCTGTGATTTGAAAAAGACACTTTTTTCCTGCAACAAGGTATTTAACCCAATCGGCACGTTTGGCAAGAATATATGCCATGCCTACTGTAACACAGGTTTATTTATTGTATTCACACATAGATGGCTCTACAAGTGCTTAGTCATCAAGGGGTCACTTATTAGTCCTACCTTTCTCACCTGTTTACCCTTTTCCTTGACTTTTGGAAAGGATCTTTTGCATTATTTCATTGTCTTAAATGTTAACAAGATTTTAATAATACTTTAATAATCATAACATCAATAACAATAATAACAGTATTGATATCAATTGTATTAAAAGGAAAAACGCATTTTCCCGCCAATTCAAGGAATGGGGAAATCAAGATCAGTCAGTAGGGCCTACTGATAGACTCCTTGGAGGCTGAGCACATGTAGAGCCATCTGTATGTAACAAAATTCACAAAAACCTACAAGGGACAGAACATAAATCCGGGGTGATTGGGTTAAGAGACAGGAAGAATGAAACAAATCAGGATATAAAGAAAAGGAAAAAAAAAATGGAAAGGAGACAAAACTGGAAAAAAATATATATATATGTACTATACTGTAACCATGCACATGTTTTGCTTTGACTTCAAATAAGCAAGGAAAGAGGTAAATAAGAAATTAGATTTAAAATGGATATAATAAAGTATACAACAATATCATTTTAGGAAATCTAAATTCTATTTTATCAATATGATGACCATAAGCATATAATGTTCAATGCTACAACTATGTTGAAAATATATAAAAATGTGTTTCTGAGTAAAGATTAAAAGGAATTCATATACAAGTGTTGAAATCTTAAGTTGTTCAAACTTTCCCATTTTCAATTGCCATCACACACCAAAGCCATGTCAGAACATTTAAAATTGTTTCACAAATTACAAATAAACTCACGGTGAGGTATTCTGAGGCTTCAGCATCAAACAAACTTTTGTATGTGGCTGTACTTAACACATAAAATCAGAAGCTTTTTATGGTTACAGCACCAAAAGTCAGCAACCAAACTAAAACCCCTTCATTTCTTAGTAAAGTGAACTACCATTTGCTCCTTTGTTTGTTTTTTAAAATCAGTATGTAAAGCACCTTAATATTTGTCAGAATTACTTCAATGTGAACTTCTACTTCAAGAAAGATTCTAGGAAGCATTATTAAAAATTTTGGCAATAATTTTTCTACTGGGTAGTTAATTTTTTTCCCCAAATTCATTTTGGTGTAAAAATGTCATTACTGAATATCAACACTATTTTCTTTTGCCTAAGAAGATTCTCTATAACTCCATGAAACTATAAATTTTGTTGAAAGAGAAAATGGTATGAAACTGCTCTTATTACTGTTATCATTTAACTCAAATGCTAGGAGTGCACCACTGTCTATGAATCATCTAATACTGCAGGTCTTAACAGAGAATATAACACATATTAAATGCAGTCTTCCACATATCTTTTCTTATAATTACAGTACGGACAGTGTGTGAACAAAATGCCCATCACTTGAAACACCAGTTGCATATTTGTCATAACAGACAGTATAGCACAAACAGAACCATTTTGACATACCACTTGTTACTAGTAAGAATGTGACATCTTTAATAGCTCAAATTCTAACACTTACAGGAGAGGATCGAAAATAAATCTCCCTAACACCTCATAAAATAGCTAAATACCCATAACATTATGTCTGATGATTAAATTGCATCCCAACATATTATGTCAAATATAGACATTTTTTACTGTTGAGTATACATCAACCTGATTTCTTTAACATTAGCCTTATGAAACATTATTAGCATCAAGCATGCTACAGCTACCAATATAAGGTAAAAATATATAAAATGGAGCATAAGCAACTGTCATTTCATGTCTACAAACCAAATTAGCATTTTCCTGAAGTTCTTGTAGTTTCCATTAAAGGCTCTCTTCCTAAATGAACACATTTGTTTCTGTGATAGGACTTACATCAGGCAGAGTAAGGCATTCATGTTCACAACTTGTAACCTTATGAATTCTTTTAAGTCTATGTCAAGTCTTTCTTTTACTTCAGTTTAGTACATCTTTAATTCAGTAACTATTTTTCAATGTGGGCATATTAACAAATAAAATCTTCAAAACTATAGTGAAGTTTTGATGCCAACCCTGTGGGGGAAATTCTTCATGTATAAGACTACTCACTCATACTCAATTCATACAGCAAGTATGTGAACAAATCACTTCTTATCTAAGCACTTTCCCACCATAAGAAGAGAACTTTCTTCTACACTTTTTCATTTGGAAACAATGTTAGTCACCTTCAGACTTTCAAACAAAAATGCAGAAGTTCATAATATTTAAAATCAATTTATACGATATTCTTCTAAGAAAAATCCTCCTCAAGTTTGGGCCCTGTCATCATGACTAGATGTGTTGGTACTAGTTTGGTTATTTTCTCTTGTTTCAGGCACTGGTAAATTGTTAAAATATTGTGTGGCTGCTAAAGCTGACTCCACACCTATGTTGTACAAAGGGTGCACCATACTCTGTGGAAGAAAAAAGAAAAAAATATATAAATACCTTCTTTCTCACCTTAGAAATAAAAGAAGCAAAAAACAAAAATTAACAAAAATTGAATAGTAAGATAAGAGGGTGCCCAATTCCCTCTCTACCTCCAACCCTGATCAAATGTACAAAGAGTTTGAACAGTCCTTCCTACAACACTTCAAAAAGCAATTAAATGACCTAACACTAAATACTCAAAGATAAATCTACAAAAGACATGAAAAATATAAAAGTCAGTAGTAATAACTACAAATGTGTACAAACAAAGCATTCAATGAGATTTTTCTCTGAATACATAGTAATATTAGATAAAATAAGCTTGAAATCTCTGTTGTAACCAACATTAGCCACTTCAACACCCAACAAAATCTGAGGCACTAAATATGCTCATCACATCATGGATGTGGGATGCTAGAAGTACTCCTATTACCTATTTGTTAATAATTAATCCTTAACAGACTAGAAAGTTTAGTGTGCAAAGTCAATTGGGATAGATAGTAGAAACTGTAATATAGCAAAGGTAAAATTAACAGATGATAAAGGTCTTTACCCTGGTAACATTCAAACCCAATTAAGATAAGACAAAATTATGCATGGAACCTCGATATTTGAATGTATGGCCATCGACAAATGTGGAGATGCCTTGCCAAACTGAGGGGAGAATTCGGGCCATTATATTTGTGTGTGTGTGTGTTTGTGTGTGTGTGTGTGTGTGTGTGTGTGTGCGTGCGTGGTGCGTGTGTGGTGCGTGCGTGCGTGGTGCGTGCGTGCGTGAGTGCGTGCGTGTGAGTGCGTGCGTGCGTGCGTGCGTGCGTGCGTGCGTGTGTGAGTGAATGTGTGTGTGTGAGTGAATGTGTGTGTGTGAGTGAATGTGTGTGTGTGAGTGAATGTGTGTGTGTGATTGAATGTGTGTGTGTGTGAGGAATGTGTGTGTTAGTGAATGTGGGTGGGTGAGTGTGGGGGTGTGTTTGTTTGGGTGGGTGAGTGTGGGGGTGTTTGTGGGGGTGGGTGAGTGTGGGGTGTTTGTGGGTGTGGGTGAGTGTGGGGGTGTTTGTGGGTGTGGGTGAGTGTGGGGGTGTTTGTGGGTGTGGGTGAGTGTGGGGGTGTTTGTGGGTGTGGGTGAGTGTGGGGGTGTTTGTGGGTGTGGGTGAGTGTGGGGGTGTATGGGTGGGTGAGTGTGTGTGGGTGGATGAGTGGAAGTGGAAGTGGAAGTGGAAGTGGGAGTGGGAGTGGGTGTGTGTGGGTCGATGAGTGGAAGTGGGAGTGGGAGTGGGTGTGTGTTGAGGATAACTGGGTAATTGACTGGGTGGGTGACAGTACAGATGTACAGTACAGTATTTACCAGTGTAGGTGCATGGATGTATGTGCACATATGTTTAAATTAATTATTTAATGTGCAGTAAGTCACACACATATGCCCAATGCTATTCTCTGTATTCCTTATCCATGCCCTAAAGAAGCAATATGGCAAAAAGGCCTTCAGCTTATTTGTGTTTTTCTGTTCCTCTCTTTGTTGCTTTCTATACAAACACACACACACGCACACGCACATGCACATGCACATGCACATGCACATGCACATGCACACCCACGCACGCACGCACGCACACACACACACACACACACACACACACACACACACACACACACACACACACACACACACACACACACACACATGCCCTACAGTGGGCCACTTTCCAAAGTCAGAATGGCCTGAATTCTCCAATCTCAGACAGCCATGGCATCAATGCAATTGTTGATGGCTACATCAGCATTATCAAATTTAATAAAGCTTTAAAATAGGTATCTTACCAGTTCATTAGATGAATGACCAACAACACACTTCTTGTGTATTGCAGCAGTGGAAAAATGTTGTGCTACTGACATACCACTTAAAGTGTAGCATGTATGATAAAAATCAGATGCCCTGCAAGAGATAGCAACAGTAATGAAGTTATTACTATAATATTCTATATACAACAAATCATTCTTAATTTCACTCAAGTAAGGACAGCTCAAGAGAGTAAGGAGGAGGAGGAGGAGGAGGAGGAGGAGGAGGAGGAGGAGGAGGAGGAGGAGGAGGAGGAGGAGGAGGAGGGAGGAGGAGGAGGAGGAGGAGAATAATAATAATAATAATAATAATAATAATAATAATAATAATAATAATAATAATAATAATGAGAAGAAGAAGAAGAAGAAGGAGGAGGAGGAGAAGGAGGAGGAGAAGTAGGAGGAGGAGGAGGAGGAGGAGAAGGAGGAGAAGGAGGAGGAGAAGGAGGAGGAGAAGGAGGAGGAAGAGGAGGAGGAGGAGGAGGAGGAGGAGGAGGAGGAGGAGGAGGAGGAGGAGGAGGAGGAAACAGAGGAGGAGGAGGAGGAGGAGGAGGAGGAGGAAACAGAGGAGGAGGAGGAGGAGGAGGGGAGGAGGAGGAGGAGGAGGAGGAGGAGGGAGGAGGAAGAAGGAGGAGGAGGAGGAAAAGGAGAGAAGAAGAAAAAGGAGAAGGAAGAGAAGAGGAGGAGGAGGAGGAGGAAGAGGAGGAGGAGGAGGAGGAGGGGAGGAGGGGAGGAGGAGGAGGAGGAGGAGGAGGAGGAGGAGGAGGAGAAAGAAGAAGGGAGGAAGGGGGAAGAAGAAGGGAATAGAGGAGGAGGAGGAGGAGAAGGAGAGATGAGGAGGAGGAGGAGGAGGGATGAGGAGGAGGAGGAGGAGGAGGAGGAGGAGGGGGGGGTGGAGGAGGAGGAAAGAGGAGGGAGGAGGGGGAGGAGGAGGAATAGGAGGAGAAGGAAGAGGAGAAGGAGGAGGGAGAGGAGGAGGAGGAGGAGGGAGGGGAGGAGGAGGAGGAAGAGGAGGAGGAGGAAGAAGAGGAGAAGGAGGAGGAGGAGGAGGAGGAGGAGAGAGGGAGAAAGAAAAAGGGGAGGAGGAGGAGGAGGAGGAGGAGGAGGAGGAGGAGGAGGAGGGGAGGAGGAGGAGGAGGAGGAGGAGGAGGAGGAGGAGGAGGAGGAGGAGGAGGAGGGATGAAAGAGACAAGGGGGAAGAGGGAGGAGGGGGAGGGGGAGGGGGAGGGGAGGGAGGAGGGGGGGAGAAGTAAGAGTAGGAGGAGGGGGAGGAGTAGGAGTAGGAGTAGGAGTAGGAGTAGGAGTGGAGGAGGAGGAGGAGATGATGAGGATGAAGAAGTAGAAAAGAAATCCAAACTTACTTTCCAGGCTTGTCAATAAGTCCACCACGTGGATGCTGACAACATATTAACAGGTATTCTTGTAATGCTTCCTGGTTGAACATCCACCGTTCAGCACTCATGTTCACTGCATCTGAAAGAGCAGTATACATGGCATTATTTTAAATCTTCTAGGTTACTTTATTCATAATTCTAGTATTCTTATTATATATATGAATATATATATATATATATATATATATATAGATATATAATATATAATATAATAAATATAATATATATATCATATATAATATATATATATATATATATATATATATATATATATAATATACTATATTGATAATAATAATGATATTATAATATAGATATATATATGAAAATATATAAATTCTATATAATATATAATATATATATAATATAATACATATTATATATAGATATATATAAAAATAATATATATAATAATATATTATATATAAATATATATTATAATATATATATATATATATATATAATATATATATATTATATATAATATATATATAATATATATGATATATATATATATATGAAATATATATATAAATAATATATATAATATATATTTTAAAATTTTATATATATATATATATAATATATTATATATATTCATTATATATATATATTATTATATATAATATATATATATATATATATAATAATATAATATAAAAATTATATATATATATAATATATATATTTTTTATATATTAATAATTATATATAATTATTATAATATTCATAATATATATTTATATTATATATTTATATATTTATATAATATTTATATATTATATTATTATATTATTTATTTGTATATTATATTATATATTTATATTTATATATTTATATATCTATCTATATCTATATATGTATATATCTATATCTAACTATATTATATATTATATATATATATTAATATCATAATTAATATCTATATCTATATCTATATATATATATTATATATTATATATATATATAATATATATATATATATATATATATATATATATAATATATTATATTCATATATATTCAATATATATATGCAAATATACATATATACATACATATATACATACATATATACATACATATATACATACATACATACATACATACATACATACATACATACATATGCACGTACACACGCACACAGACACACACACATATTATCCCAAATCAAATCAACCTTATCCTCACTTTATGTCTTCACAAATAATATTGCATTATTCCCCATTTACTTTACTTACCATTCATCTTTCAAAGTAATGATATCTATCCCCTCTTATATCAGAACAAAACTATAGCATTTCTTTCCTATCACAACATCAGCCATAAATACATACCACATAAGCACTACTCCTAAAAAAAATCTGCAGAAAAGTTTTTAGTAACATGACAATAGCACTCACTATCTCTAGCGGATAAAATGTATATCCAAATCAGGGGTCTCATATATCAAACCTTTAAGTATTGTATTATCGATATTTATGGATTACTCGTACTGTATTACTAACATTTATTAGTTTAATATCTCTATTATCTGGAACCCAGTATGTTAATGCATACTTATTACCTTCATATGTAATGCCAATTCTCCCTCTCCCCTCTGAAGACAATATACTCATTTTTAGTAAAAATACTTCTCTGTACTTGCATACCTTTTGTGCAAGCAATGTGTGGAGGATGGAAAGAGACCTCCTGCCAAATGATAGAGCCATCAACCAATTTTTCTGAAAAAGTTTAAAACGAATTAGTTATTTATTGGATTAAAAAAAATTTTAACAACCAAAAAAAATTTATTATATTTTAAATAATAATA
>NC_051397.1:6421796-6446796 GCF_015228065.2 Penaeus monodon
AAAAGAAAAGAAAGTCCATTAATTTCTTTACCTCATGATCCAGTGTGGAGTTCTGTTAAAGAGTTGTTCTGTGGCAATATTTGCAAGGCGTGCAACTGATACTGCACAATAGACACCCCGAATGTCTACTTCTCCACCTTCATGCATTCTGAAAGCCCCTTCATCTGTTCTCATTTGCCACAGAAATTCCTGAAGTTTCTCCCTGTAAAATACAAAGAAATAATAATAGTTTAACAGTTTAAAAATTGAACCTTATAACAATACATGTGTGAATATGTGACAGCACGTGACAGGACTTACGGATGAGTTTATGAGAACTGGTATTAACGCATGTTTGTCTGCAGGTGTGTGTTTCTGCACATAAATAATATATATATATATATATGTGTGTGTGTGTGTGTGTGTGTGTGTGTGTGTGTGTGTGTGTGTGTGTGTGTGTGTGTGTGTGTGTGTGTGTGTGTGTGTGTGTGTGTGTGTGTGTGTGTGTGTGTGTGTGTGTGTGTGTGTGTGTATGGCCGCGCGTGCGCATGTGCGTGTGCGTGCGCGTACTCTGAACAGTATAAATCTAGCACAAGACACAATAATATGTAATAAGACCATCCAAGATCTGACACATCTTGTTAGTGCATTACCTGTTTATCACATCATACGCTTCTTTTGTACCGACAATTGCCAGTGCATTCACAGCTGCGTAAGTTGGGGCTAAGTGAGAATACTGGCCTGGACCACCACCAAAGCCCCCTGCAGGGTTTTGGCATCTCTTTAAGAAGTCGATGATGTTTCCTGCTTCCTGTTCATTCAGCTTGACCTCTAAAAGCTCCAGCGCATGCACAGCCCAGTACACAAGCCATGGCCGACTAGCATCCAAACACTGTGAACACAGACAGCAAAATGTGAATGAAATGTGCAATACTTCTTTTCCACATGCATTTGTACATGATAACTGGCAGAACTAATGGTACAATAACCAGAAAAACATATCTGCTTCATTATCTAGCACCTTAGATTTCTGACACTTGATACGGAATAAATCATAACATGCATCAAAGAAGTGATGTCCATATCCTATCTTCATCATGTAAGCTGAAGAAAACTAGAATTAAAGCCACAATCTAAACAATCTAAAAAAATTAGTCACTCAACCAATACAATAAGTAAATAAATAAAAATGAATTTATATGATACAAGCCATTATGGAGCACAAAGTATTATGTCTACAAAAATATACAAACTCAGATACATATAAATTAAAGCCTATTCTGATTGAGGGTTATTTTACGTCTGAGGTATTTTAACATTTATCCTAACATACACAATCAATACTTTTGATAAACAATGCAAAATGTAATACTATTTTTTATTTTATTTATCCCAGGCTCTTTATAATGAAATAACATAATCCTTATCTCATCGCCATAGCTAGCAATGAGAATAAAGAATCAATTTGATCAAAATGGTTTATACTTGAATCTTCTGAGGCAAATTTCAGAACAAACAGATGCATGATAATAAAGCATTGAAATGCATCATACAAAAGTCAGACTTCAGAAAAATTAATAGCACAGTAATCTTAAAATATTTCATTAAACACATTTATAGTGTGGTATGTTTGTGTTTGCATGTGAGAGTGAGTGAGGAATGAGTGAATGTGAGTGAGAGTGAGTGTGTATGTGCATAAGTGTAAATGCTTGTGAGTGAGTGAGTGAGTGAGTGAGTGAGTGAGTGAGTGAGTGAGTGAGTGAGTGAGTGAGTAAGCAAGCCACATGTATGTGTGCATGTGTGTTTGTATAACCTTGAGTGTGTGTTGGTGTTGGTGTAGGTGTAAGTGTTGGCATGTTTGAGTGTGGGTCTCTGTGCTTGTGTGTGATTCTACTCACTTGAAATCCCTCTGGAAGATTTTTCAACCCTTTTTTCAAGTAAGCAATATGACGTTCACGATGTAGCACAGGTTCTTTGGAATCTACCTCAATGGTGTTTCTGAAGTAATTGAAGATTGCTGCTATGTTCTTCTCCACTTTAATCTAAAAATAAATAAATAAAATCATATAGTAAACACATAAATTTTGCAAGAAATCATATCAAGATCAAAAAGAAACATTTCTCAAATATTACCCCTAGCTCTTGCATAAAAGCAAAACAGTTTTTAAATTATTTCAGTCACTAACAATGGATAACAGCATTTTATCCTTGCTTAATTAAAATGTCAGTGACAAAACTAATATTAAATTTCATATTTTGTTCAATAATACCTTAGAATTTGTACTATTCAATAATAATTTTTTAAAATATAAAATAATAAAAACGTGTTAAGAAATGGAGTATAGCGATGTCTTTTTAATTTCTTGATTTGTGAAAGGATTCAGTGCCTACAAAAAAATTGTATGGTATAGAGACATCTCATTTTCAGTCTCCCTTTTGTCCTTGCCACTTTTGGAGTCTATACCACTTATCTTCACACGGAAAAGTTACATTTTTCTGGTTTATTCTTAAAAGTCTTATAGTTAACACAGCCACAGAAGGCAAAATTAATGGATGTTTTATGAGGTTTTAGACTTTATATTCATAATATCATAATTATACTCCATTATCTAAACTAAAATACTTTTGTAGTAGATAGGATGCATCTACCAAGTGTTGTTTTTTTATCTCTTTGGGAAGTGACTGAATGGGTGTGAGAACCCACTGTTTAGGATGGGTGCTGTAAGTGAAGTAGAGTTCTACAGGGGAGCCAGAGAGGCTGTCCAGTTAGTGAAGGACTGATTGTCCTGTGTTGCTGATGCTCAGTTCTGGTGCTTTGGAGTGTGATACTGATTTACTGGATCATAGACCTTAACCCTTTGCTGACGGGTGGCATGTATGCACATGCCATGGCATGGCTGGACTATCTGCCGGTGGCATGTACATACATGCCATGGCGTATGTATGGTCATGCCATGAGTTTTTTTTTTTTTACAATTACGGCAAAATATGACTTTTTGCCACTGAAAATGTGATTAAGTAGTCTTAACACTTTTTCTCATTTTTCCTATACTATGCATTTCATAAAGGCTTCTCAGGCTTCTGAGGTTAGCGTCTAAAAAATTAAGTCGGTAATCGACAACATTGGCCAGAGATATTATATAGTATTCACAAAGTGATGATGTAAAACCACGTGAAAATACCTATATGTATTTTGGAGAGAGCGAGAGAGAGAGAGAGAAAAAAAAAATCACATATTTATAAAAACACTGAACATAAAATTATATCTATATGGAATAGATAATATAATCCTGTTGAAACTAAAGTTTATCTTATAAAATACCTTGAAAATCCACACACTGCTTATTTCATTCAGACATAGAGCATATAATGATAAACTATGGAGTCTATATAACAACAAAAATTTCCTAGTCCCGATTTATCAGAAAATATGGCAAATAGAGACCTTAGAAAATAATAATACTGAAAATACAACATAGGTTCTTAGTATTACAAAGAAAAGGCAAGGGATGCTGGTATTGGCCATGAGCAGTCGTGCATGCTAGGGTGACGATATGAGCCCCCAGCAGCAGGGCCCGGGCCACTATGAATACCACACGTCGGGAAGGCTTAAGTAGGCTGCAAATGTGGAATTCAGGAAAAAGGGGAGCCTACTTGAATGATGCACTCAGAGAGCCACAAGGTGACCAGTGTCAGCCAGTTAAGCTCCTGCTGGAGAGGACAAGGACATGGCATAACCCAACCACAAGAGTATGTGGAGCTGAATTGTGCAGGTTCTGGGTTGTTACTGCCACAGGTATTCCCCTTCCAGTGACTGAGCAAGCAGCTGTAACTCTTTTCAATTCTGACCCTCCACTGCTAGATTACTATTTGACATACAAGTATAAGACAGTTTTTGGTGCATAAATTCAAGCTCTGCAAACCTCAATGACAAAAACTACTTGTAGTGAAAGATAAAAATCTGATGCCTTTATGCAGCTGGGGGTGACAGTGAGGGTGCCAAAATGCATTTTTTGGCGGTTAAGGTATGAAGTGTTCAAATGGAGTGCTCGATCTCCATTTTAGAGAGCTTTCTCAGGAAGTTATTGGCAGAAATATTGTGTATTTTAGTGTATACTTAAGAAATAAAGCTGCTTATTCTTCAGGAAAGCCTTCTATTTTCGTCTTTTGTACTTGTATGTATACTTTATTTTGGAACAATACAGTTAACCAACAGCTATATATATAATATATATATTATATATATATATATTATATATATATATATATATATATATATAATATATTATATATATATATATATATATATATATATATTATATATAATATATATATATATATATTATAATATATATATTATATATATATATATATATATATATATAAAATATATATATATATAATATATATATATATATATATTATATATATATATAATATATATATATACTATACATTATACATATATACATACATACATAACATAATACATATATATTATACATAATACATATATATATAATATATAATTATATATATTTATCATAATTAGATGACCATACTTCATATCATTATATATACATAGTCAATATACAATGATATTTAAGTCAAAACCTTGATTGACCCATACTTCAAAAGGATCATTAAAGAACAAAGGGGTAAACAAGACTATTATAAGAAAACTCTAAGATTACACTAAACCCTGGGCACAAGAATTTTAAAAAGTAAATGAAAGTGTAAAAATGAAATACCCAAGCCAAGAACCACATTTCATATAAAAAAGAAAGTGGTAAACAGAAAAACCTGATCCAAGATTTGGCCACAGAAGATTTGACATGGCATTGTGTAATTAAATAAGCAAATGACCACCATCATAAACACAAACTACCACAAAGACTGCCGTATGAACCAAAAGCCTTTCTAAACCAGGGGCTTTGCCCCCAGACCCCCTCCCAATTGTGTTTCCCTATCCAGGTTTCACCCCTATACCATTTCCCAATCACGGTTTCCCTATAAGGGGCTCTGCCCCAGACCCCCTCCTGATCACTGTATTTCCCTATTGGGGGCTCTACTTCTGGACCCCTTCCTGAGCTGTACATTTTAAGTTACAAATTGGGTTTACCTTACGGTTCAAGTAAAGGCAGCTGGGAAGTGATGAACTTATGGTATATTTCTGCAGCTGGAACACAGCTATTGTATTTCACTCAATCGAGTGTTATCCCTGAAATCGGAACAATTTCAGTAAGAGACTGATTGTTTTCACCAGAATGTTGGGAAAGAATTTGGAAACAGAAATACCACTGTAAACAAGCTTCACTTTTGGAATGAGCAGTGTGGACTGTGACAAAAGAACTGTCAAAATTGCTGGTAATTCTGGTAATTGGTTGCACATGTTTAAGTGTGGATGTAACAACATTTTTAATACAAAAATGTAGAATGCATCATATGTCTAAGTAATTAACATTTAAGGTTAAGGTATATAATAGGACCATACCAACTTAGGGAAAATTGAAGATCATAACATTGTAAGCAATGAAACACTACAGTCATTGATATCAAATTTAATAAGACTGGGAGGGTGTCTGGGCTCCGAGTATGGAAATACAGCAACTGAGAGGGGGCCCAGGGGTGTAGCCCCTGGATAGGAAGGTTTTTGGTTCATACAGCAATTTCTTTTAGAATTTTCTGCCTTTATGATGGGGTTCATTCACTCATTTTTTTGCACAACGTCGTGTTGAATCTTGTCTCAGGTTTTCTATTTTCCACTTTCATTATCATATGACCTACTATCCTTGGCTCGGATTTTTAATTTACCACCATCTTTTAATTTTAAAATGCCTTTTATAAACAAAATTTCCTCTCCCCTCAACCCCTGATTCCAAAGGAAATCAGGAGTTGAGGGGGGGGGGGGGGAATTGTTGTAAACCTTTACCACATATAATAAATACATCTTTCTGTATTATATTAGACAAATCAAAATACAGAAATATATTAAAATTAATTTATTGCATTTTTAGGAGATTGACAATGACTAGCTGTGATATCACAAGCTACATATGCCAAGACACTTTAGATTGAGTCATTGCGCAGCAAAATTGTTTACTACGAGGTGAGGAAGGCTAGACTTAATCGCTGGAAGCAGATGGGGACAATCCATTGTCGTGACCCATTTCATTCATTCTTGACATTATTTTTTTCCTGCACAGATCCGATTATAAACCAGTATGTGCAGTTCTCATATCTTTATAAAAGTGCCCTCAGATTTTCCATATCTTAGCACAGCTGTTATAGAAATATATACCTAAAATTAAATAAAGTTGGCTCTAAGCAACAATAACAATGATTCAAGACCTGATAGGTAGAGAGTGATATCAGGAAAACAAACAAAATCTGCCTGAAATGCAAAATCTCCACCACATCTGATGGGCAAAATAGAGGCTGGACAGGACTAAGTAACCTACCTCATGAGTGACGTAACAACTCAGCTGAGGTGAAGGTACACATGCCTCATTACTCTGAGTTACTTTGCTAAGTTTGGGGAAATTTATACATTCATACTGTGCTTACTTATTTATTCCTCCCTACTATTTTTGCTACATCTGGTTATAAGACATCAACTGGAGTCCATTCAAAACAAATTATGAGGGTTTTAACTTGGGGACTGATTTTTTAAATTAACATTTTTGTTGTGGATTTAATTTGAAAGCAATGTAAACTCAACATCAACAGCTCTCCTGGCTGTTAGCACCCAACCTTTTAACAATAAAATATGCCATTAGCTTTGAATAGTTGTTTTACACTATACATTTATGGTAATTTTCTATATTGCAACGCGATTCTGGAAAATTACCTCAATTACATACACTATGTTAAACATACTCAAAGTTAAGAGAAGAACTCATTTTGCACACAAAAATACCCACTTGTTCATCAGAAGTTACTGTCGGGATTCCCTTGTCGCTGTATCTCTCCTCATCAATGTCTGGCTGCAAACAGCGTAACATTACAGCAGCCATTTTCTCCCGCCCTTCTTTCTTTTGTTCTTCTTGTTTTGATGGAAGTTTTCTGACTTCAATAGAAGGGCCTATTTCTCTCTACCAACTCGAGTGACCGTGTTCAGAAGCCAAATGCGAGGGTGTAACACGGCTAGAGTTCGATCCACCAATCAGAGTCGATTTTGAATGGACTCAGCCAATCAGTATCGACGCTAAACAGCCCCGACCAATCACAATGCAGATTAAGATTACAAGGAGCCTAACTATAAATGTTTTCATTTTATTATGGTCGACAGGAAATTATTGTCTTGTAGGAATTACACTCCAGGATATACCTTATTGGAAAATTACACAGCACGTGTCATTTTATTCCAGTGGCATTCTTTACTCCTCCTTAACGCATCTAATTATCTATCGGTCTTATATACTTGTCTACTTGTCTAAATCTGCCCAATCTATCGATCACTTACCTATCTATACAAGGGGCTCCCAAATAGGAAAGCTACGGGATACTTTCCAGCCATGGAGCAATATGAAAATTATGGTCTCGAATTAAACTGAATATGATCTCACCTATAGTACCTGGATATAATTATCTCTCACATATCAATAAATTGGAATCTTTCCAGAAGTAGTCTTATCCTGTAGCTACTGACACCATTAAACTCTTCATAACTAGTAATAACTGATTCTGAAAAGATGACAGTCACTGAACAAGGCTATGAATATCATATATCAGCCGGGGGCCACATAATGAAAAATGCTAAGATCCACTGATCTATGTGGTCAAATATTTATTATAAAACGCACATATTTACAGACATTAAGTGATTGATTAAAGGAGAGAGAGAGAGAGAGAGAGAGGAGAGAGAGAGAGAGAGAGGAGAGAGAGAGAGAGAAGAGGGGAGAAGAAGAGGGGAGGAGGAGAGAGAAGAGAGAAGAGAAGAGAGAGAGAGAGAGAGAGAGAGAGAGAGAGAGAGAGAGAGAGAGAAAGAAAGAGAAAGAGAAAGAGAGAAGGGGGGGAGGATTGGGAGATAGGAAGAGAAGGAGAGAAGGAAAGAAAGCGAGAGGCAGAGGAGAGAGAGGAGTAAGAGGATAGAGAGAGGGACACAGGGACACAGGGAGGGAGAGGTAGATAGAAAGGGAGAAGGAGAGGGTGGGGTGGAGGGAGGGAGGGAGGGAGGGAGGGAGAGAGAGAGAGAGAGAGAGAGAGAGAGAGAGAGAGGAGAGAGAGAGAGAGAGAAGAGAGAGAGAGAGGAGAGAGAGGAGAGAGAGAGAGAGAGAGAAAAGAGAAGAGAGAGAGGAGGTGAGAGGAGAGAAGAGAGAAGAGAGAGAGAGGAGAGAGGAAAGAGAGGTAAGAGTGGAGAGAGAGGTAAGAGTGGAGAGAGAGGTAAGAGGAGAGAGAGGAGAGAGGAGAGAGAGGAAAGAGAGAGAAAAGAGAGAGAGAGAGAGGGAGAGAGAGGAGAGGAAAAGAGAGAGGAGAAGAAAAGAGAGAGGAGAGAGAGAGAGAGAGAGAGAGAGGGGTGGGGGGAGTTGAGAGAAAGAGAGACAGAGGGAGAGGGATGTTGGGAGACAAAGAGAGAGGGAGGGAGACGGTGAGAAAATACCTCAAAAAGTATAAAAAGAGATAGATTGCGAGAGAAAGACAGGAAAAGTTTGGCATCAGGCACTCGTACACATCCGTGGCACGCCACTTGAAAATGATCATACAAATACATATGAAATCTTTCACACAGAAGTGGCGTGGTACGTTGCATTTGCCACGTGCGACCTCTGCGCCAAGCCAAGATTGGACTCTTTTCAGCATGCAACCTGCCACCACGGACAGTTTGTCAGATTTTAATGGGTGCTTTACCTCCAGCGTTATTATTAGCCAAGTTAATATAAAACTGTTAAAATCATATAACATATAATATAAAAGGGAAAACTTTTAGATGTATAGTCTACATAGAGTGGTTTTAAAGTGTCTAAAAAGATCCCGCCAAACATTTGACAACACAGCTTCGTTCGCCCAGTGAGCGAGGCTTTGTTGAGAGGGTAGCCTTAACTACGCGCGGTCTTGCAGGAGGAAACAATGTGGTGTGTGCTTATTCTCGTGCACAACTTACCTCTTACAGACAGTACAGTATTTCATAACATAACATCTGTAAAAACTATGGGGAGATGCAAATGTCTGTATGATACATCACCTCAGTACAATAAAAAGACTATCAATGGAGAATTGTCAAAAATATTTTCCTTACAAATATTTTCAGGGTATCAGAAAAGTTTACCTCGCATTCTGCCCCAAAGTCATTTCCTTTATTGCTCCAACTGACAGATTGATAACAATGGTAAACACACTTTTTGATGCAGCAAATCTAATGACATATCTTGTATATACATATTAAGAAACTACCTATAGCATAATTGATTTGTTACTACCACCTCTAGTTTTGGCTCAGGGCCAATATTGATTTTTCATTATATGTACATACGGTATAGTCAGTATATACAGGTCCAAGGGTTTTACGTACAATCAATACAATTTTACAAATGCTGCTCTGTTTTGTGCTCTATATTTAAATTATGTTCTCTGTAGGAGAAACAAGCATCGGAGGAGTGTGAATTCTCCTGATATATTGTTAGATGTGTGGATCATTTACTCTTCCGGATCAACGACGTCCAATGACTACACAAAGCAGTATTACTACTACTACTTTAAATGTAAAGTTGGTGATCAGGACAAACCATGGGCTCCATACTTTACATGCATGAGTTGTAATGAAAATCTCAGGCAATGGTATCAAGAAAAGCTAAAAAGCATTCCCTTCGGAATTCCAATGGTGTGGAGAGAGCATGGAACCGACTATTATTTATGCTTGACAAATATTAACAGATACAATAAAAAATAATAAAGCAAAAATGGTATATCCCATCTTGCTGGGCCAAAAGGGTGGATATATAGAATACCTCTGTTTCCTTTGTGTGTCGTATAGTCAAGCTGATTATTTCTACTATATGCTGAAAGTTTGGTCACAACAAGGCACTTTCATACCAGGAAAACATTAATTTAAAGAGCAATCCCTTGTTGATCCCCGAAAGGTTTTGCTTCTTCCTTTACACATAAAACTCAGCTTATTAATTTTTCTTTTAATTATTATCATTTTTTGTTTGTTTGTTAAAGCCCTTGATAGAAAAGGAAGTGCAGGGCTCCCAATTACCCAATTTTAGCAGAGCAACTGATCAAGAATTACAGAGATCGGTGCACAGATGAGTATAAAGATGCACTTTTTGGATGCTCACATTGACCATTTTGCTGCTAACTGTGGGGCATACAGCCAAGAACAGGGTGAGAGGTTCCACCAAGACATCAGTCGCACGGAAGAAAGCTATCAGGGGAAATGGAACATCAGCATAATGGCAGATTACAGCTGGTGCCTTGTGCGAGACTATGCTAATCCCAAACATCGCCGAAAAGCAAGCCGAAAAAGTTTTTTTTAATTAAAATACAGAATGGCTTGATTTTATTGCTGATATAAATAAATACTATACTAACCATTACATTGGAAGGTGGTATTGCAGATCATATGTAATTAGCTTCAATATATTTTATATATATATATATATATATATATATATATATATATATTAGCAAATTGCCAGAAATGCTAATGTGCTACAGCAAAAAACAGTTAGGAAGTCTGAAATCAGCATCAAATTATGGACTAATATCAGCTCACATCTCATTTTTTTCTTATATTGTTTACCCGTGTAATTAGATTACTAGGACTATACAATAGCATCCTCAACTTCCGATAATGCCATCTTGTAAACCGAGTGACACGCGCCACGTGTAACCTTGGTCTGAAATCATTGTGCCAAGTGTCACTTGCCAGCTGCCATTAGCCACGTAGCACGCCATTTGAAAACGAACATATGGCATCTTGCACACAGAAGTGGTTGACACATCGCACGTGGCACATGCGACGTGCCAACCACTTCGCATGCGGCCTGCGTGCGACGCCGAGATCCTTTTTACCGTGCGACCTGCCACCTTGGACAGTGTGTCAGATTATAATGGAGCTTTTACATCCAAAGTCAGTATTTTCCAAGATAATGTAAGTACGGTAAAATGAAACAACATATAATAAAATGGATTTTTTTTATGTATGTAGTAGTTTTGAAGTGTCTAGGTAGTTTTCCCGCCAAACGCATTTGACAAAACTGCTTCAATCGTTCAGTGAGCGAGATTTCGATGAGAGGGTAATACAGGAGGAAACGATGCATATGTGCCATTTCTCGTACGTAACTATGCCTATTCCAGACAATGAACTAAACAGCACAACATTTGTACAAACTGTCGAGAAATACAAATGTTTGCGTGACACAACCTCACCTTAGAACAATAACGTGTAAAATAACATCAAAATATTCTGTGAGGAAAAAAGTCCAAACATATATTTTCACCCCAAACTTACCTTCATTAACCTTGGATAGAGAGTGCTGGAGGTACCAAATCAAGTTTGCCTTGCATTCTACCCCCAAAAAAAAAAAACACTTTCCTCCAAGTGACGGATATATGATTGTCACAAGATTACTTAGGACAACAATGACATTGTTATTCTCAGCTTATGCCATCTTCTGGACGACACGTCCTTTATGGTCTGAAATTACCATACCACATGTCCCTTGGTGGTGGCTGATCTGCCTGATGCTCGATAATGCATCGTAATGCCACGTTGTGTATGCATGCTTTCTTTACTTTTTTTATAGTTATTCGTGTAATTACACATGACGTGCACTCTGTAGAGGCCTGTATTTTGAGAAGGTTGTCAGTATCAGTGAGTAAGACTCAGAAATGCTTTGTTGCTGGGGGAATGGGTCACAAGTCTATCGAAGTAATCTGTAGGGGTCGCAGCCATATAAGTTTGAGAACCCCAGCCCTACAGCACTCGGCGTGGTTGTCCGGGGATCTGTGGACAGTGTGACCATTGCTTTAATAGTAACGACTGGCATCTCCAGAATGTATTTACCACGTTGTTGGGTTATAGAAGTGCGTTTTAGGGTTCACTAAAACAGCTACTGAAATTAATAACATTGCATCCTAAGCAATAATATTATGATGTTTATGTGTGTGTGTATATACATTCACACACATAATGGTAATACTGTAATAATAAAGAACTGGCTCTATGATGATCATATATCCAACTCAGTATGTCTCTTAGCCATTTTAACAGTGCTATGCCAGCAAGGTTATTTTTTAATAGTATTTGTCTACCATTTAATTGATCTATCTATTACTAATTATTTCATATTGTTATTATCACCTATATAAAAAGTAAATATGTTTCTAAAAATCAAGGTAATGTGCATCTGTGCTATTGTGCACCCACACATTTACATGTGGGTTTTGTAGTTTTTACTGGCTTACAGTGTGACTGAAAATAAATAAAACATTACAAATGTGTCTAGTCTTATGAACACTTCTGTATATGTATGTTTGCGTACGAGGGGCACTCGTTAAAAGATTTCCCGACCCACTACGCACAGACGTACAGGAATAAAACATTGTTGTCTTTCTTTACATAAGTCTCTTCAAGAGTGAAACACTCATCTATTTATGCAGCTGTAGACTCCTCACTTGTAGAAGGGCAGTCAACTTGGTATGTCTCATTAAAATGGACTGAGCTTTCACACCAGTCAGGTTGAAACAAATTTCACTCTTATTGGTGTTTAACCCAACACTGACAGGATAGCAAAAGTACATGTCATGTCCACTGTCTTTTTTGTATAATGACTGTCTTTACACAAGGAGTCAATCACTTGTCCTACTTAGCTCACCTGTATATAATGTTAACAATAATAACCATCAATATTAACAGCATTTGGGGGAGAGGAAATCCCCCCAAAATCAAGGAAATGGTAAATCAGCTAAGGACATTAGGAGATACAGTGTGATTACCTGGTACCACTAGGTTAAAATGGAAAATAAGGACATTGTCAGCCAAGGTAAAACATCATTGTTACAGTTGTGTAATAGACAAGAAATGTTAGCATTTGTATATGTATGCAAATAAAGGTGCATTTAAAGGAACTGTCAATGCAATCCTGTCTCAAGGTAGATCCCTTTGACATTGCACAAATGTACTTCCAAAATGATAAAAGGAAGGGAAAGGAAAACAAAGTGCTTTCTAGAATTTATTTATACAGGGTCTTCATTCAATACCACCAGTGAGTGCCTTTCCTTCTTTTGAAGAGCAACTTTTTGCATTTACTGGAAATACAACTTTTTTTCAGTCTCTTGATATAACTTTATGCTCATTATGTGCTGTAAAATTAAAATACCACTTGAAATAACTTGCTGTTATCTCACTAGATACAAGTTAAAATTCTTACTATCATGGCACTGAAAGCTCTTAGCCAGCAGAACAGTAGAAATAGAGCTACCAAAAATAGGACAGAATGAAAATTAATGAGGCTGAGAAGGACAATCAGAATGAAAAGGAAAGGAGGAGGATTCAACAGACTAATGATAGGAGGAGGTCAGAAAAACCTTTGAGGAAGAATCAAAGATGAAGATGCAGCAGCAACTTTAGTAGTCATTTACAATCTCCATGGTGACTGTAGCTGAAATTGTCAGATGTCGTCATTATTTTCATATCTTTGAAACAAAGTGAGTGCAGAAGCCATTGCTTAAGTATGACTTAGAAAATAGACGGATAATGTATAAAAGAGATGAAAAAAGTAATTTCCTTCAATTTCCTCCATAAGCATAACCCTGTAAAACTATCATTTACTTCCCTTTTAATGTTGATATGAAAGAGTAGCAACTAACAAAATTGCCATCTGAATGACAAGAATGGTATCCTTGAGCATCAATACTATAAACCAAGTCTCAAGTCTCTGGTGTTTTTTTTTATTACGAGCATTGTTGAGGAAAAGATAATCTCTTTCAAAGAAAAGAAAAAAATAAGTAAATCCTTCTTTGAATGTATTTATTGTTGTTTATTCTGGCAGTGACAGTTTCAACCATCTCCACTGAATTTGCATTTCTACCCTAGTTTTTCATCAAAATATAAAATTATGTGCATAACTCTTCCAATTACTAGGTTAAGTAAAAGGAAAGCTTTAATACAGTTCTATCACTAAGGAAATATTATCTAAAAATTCCTCCAAAAGATAAATATCTCACAAGCCCATGCTTAACACATTTTGCAGATACATGTCAAAATAATTTAATGGACATTTTTAGTATACCTTGTACCTCAAAGTACTGGACCTTTACCTACATGCAAGCTTGGGGGTTCACACTTGTTGGTATACTGTTTGAGCTTCATAGGCAATATTTTTTGTTTGCTTTTCTTATGAAGGTTTCAAGCAGTAGAAAGAGCCAAGCAGAGAAATGGCAAGGGGACAAAAAAATAGTAGTAATAATAATAATGATAATGAAGATGATAATGATAATAATAATAATAACAATAATAATAATGATAATAATAATAGTGATAATAATAATAATAATAATAATAATAATAATAATGATAATAATAATAACAACAACAATGACATTGATAATGATAACTGAAGAAACAAAAGCTTCAATTGCATTTATTATTGTAATTTTTTATGCTTTGTGAAGGAGGCAACCTCAAAGAATTTATCAAAAGATAAATGAATGAAATGGACAATAAAAACTAAAACAAAAGATAAAAATGTTTTATACCACAAGCTGGCTAAAGAAATTCTGAATACACTTTTCTTTTCTTTGATAGTTAAAGAATTGTCACTTACACTGTTCATATCATAATGATGAAGAAACAAAGAATCAGACAAAAGAAGAAGAAGAAAAAAAAAAAAGGCATGAAAGAGAAGGCAGAGGTCGGTGGGCCTTATTCCAAATGCTATCAAGTTCTAAGGAGGATGGAACCATTCTATGTAGTTATTGCTGACATTGTAATTCTCCCTAGGCATACTTTGGCATATGCAGCAGTGGTAAATATGTGAAATAACCCCTGACACTTTTGTACTGTTGCAATTGAAAAATACATTAATAAAAAGATTTCAATAATCATTTATCTACACTGCCAAAGTCTTGTAAACTGGGCTGTACCTCTCAACATTAAAGAACTATCCACATGGAGATAAATAAAACCAACAAAGGCATTCACAAAAATTCTGCCGACTTCATTCAGTATCTTCTAAACATTAACTGGTATTCTTCTTCAGATCTTCCTGGAAACTGCATGAATATGAATACAGGATTCACAAGTTCCCACATTGAAAATGAACTTTGAAAATAATGGTAAAGACATTTGGAGGTTATTAAGCATATTTACCCATTTGCTTAAAAGTAATTAAGGCCTGAATCGCCAAGCTACTGATAAAATACATAGAAAACTATTAAAAGATATGAAAGAAGCACCTTTTATCTGACTACACTAAATAAGTGCTGGTCAAATACTTGGTCTAATCATAACTTTAAAATTCACTAACACTTCATATAGAATGGCATACATACATACCACCATATACAAAATTGAGGTACTATGAGTGTTAACGTCCCAGAGCCCACCGACACACATTGGACCCGTGTAATGGACAGCCCTCTTTGCTACATCGTGACAGAGGGATTACTGTAAAAGATGCAAGCTCTTTGTCTGCTCTGGCTCCTTATTTTGGCTTCGTCTCTTGGTCTGTCACACGACGGATGAAGATGCAATCCTCTGGCATGGGGTCAATTTCCTCTTGTTCATACATATAGGAGCAGGCAATTGCTAGTGTGTTACCTGCAGGAGGGGAAAAAGTGAGTGAGTGCATGAATATGTGTGTGTGTGTGTGTGTGTGTGTGTGTGTGTGTGTGTGTGTGTGTGTGTGTGTGTGGTGTGTGGGCGTGTGTGGGCGTGTGTGGGCGTGTGTGGGCGTGGGCGTGGGCGTGGGCGTGGGCGTGGGCGTGGGCGTGTGTGTGTGCGTGGGCGTGTGTGTGTGCGTGTTTGTGGGCGTGTGTGTGTGCGTGTCTGAATATGGAACATTATCTTTAAACTTTAATGGCAACATCTTACACTTGTATTCTGAAAGACTAGGATTGCTATAACATAAAATGCAAGACCAATCATACCATCATTGCTGAAGCATAGGGAGGATATGGAAGTTGGATAACGATGGAACTGGCACAGGCGCTTCTTGTTGAAGCCGTCCCATATATTGACATACCCATCAGAACCTCCTGTTGCAAAGGTATTGTAACCATTGTGGAAACTGGAAAGGAAGAGCAAAAATACAAATCAGTCAAATCATTCACGAAGAAGAAACCAATAGTAAACCAATTTTTTCTATTATCATTCTGTAAGTGTTATAAACTTTTCAATGCTTTTATTAGTACAATGTAATCCTAGTGCTAGGATGGCATAAAATACATGCCATGTCCACTGCGATTCTAGATTACCAACCCCTTGGATCTGTGTGCTTCACTGATCGCAATTAGCCAAATTCCAGGCTTACTCGAGTAGCCACTCACAGGAGTGTGGCTTGTAGGCTGGGCATACACAAACACTCATGGATAGTGTTAGGACTCCTTGCCTCCTCTTTGCAATATCATTATTTCTTCTGCATAAACAATTTATATATGTTATTTGATATGCTGTATCCATATGATCATAGACTCTTTTCCCTACACACACTCATATTCTCTCTCTAGGTAATCCATAAGTCAGTGCAATAATATTAAAAATAATATTTTCTTGTCTGTCAATAATTTTGTACTCTACAATACAGCCTGTGCAATAGTCCCTTCCTAAATGCCCACTAGGTCTAATCACCCTCCAAGAGCTTGGTGCATTTGTGGCGTGTCATTCCCATCACTCCAGCCAATAGCCAAAATTATCATGTGGCAAGTGTCCATCAACCCATCCCTTTTCATGACGTGATCTTCATGTCATCCAGATTGTAGGAGTTAATTGTTTTGACACAGAGATAACTCAACAAGTACTTTGTCATCAAGGAGTCTCTTATTACTCCTACAAATCTTACCCGTTTACCAATTTCATTGATTTCCATAAATATTCTGTGTTATTCTGATTAATATTAGCTTTTCAATAATATCATAATCATAATGTTAATAATATAAATAACAGTATCAGTATTACAGCATTAGAAAGTAGAGAGTAGATTTGAGAGAGGAGAGCAGAGGAGAGGGGAAAAGGAGAGAGAAATCCCCCAAAATCATTAGGATGTTGAAATCAGTTAAAGTCATATTGGGCCTACTACTTCTTGTAAGCTCAGCACTTGTAAGGCCATCAGTGTGCAGAAAAATTCACAAAAATTACAGTATACAATAAATGTTCTTTTGGACAAAGGAGAAAAACCTTGTAAAAAAAAATTTCTTCCTTTGAGCAGGGATTTTCAATGTTCTTTTTTATTCTTACTTCAGGGAGACCTCAAAGCTTATTTTAAACATTACATTTTCATAACTTTTTGATTTAGAGGAGGAGGAGGAACAACAGGAGATGGAACAGGAACAGGAGGTAGAAGTGCAGGATAAAGAAAAAGAGAAGGCAATATATATATAAAAAAAGGAAAATGAAGGGTAAGACGGCAAAATAATAAGAGGAACAAACCGTACCTTATGGCATTAACAGGGAAAATTTTCTCAATCCCATCCTCTTTAAGTCTGTGGCACTTGAAGGCATACTTCTTCTTCTGGACTTCCGGGCTCGGGTCAAGGTACTCAACAGCCACACGACCCTCAATACTGGACACAACATAACCCTGCAGGAGAAATATTTAAATACTCAAATAAATAATGTTCACTTCAATGTAATGTCTACTTTACTAGGATTTTGTCTATGAGTGAGCTTAAAGAAAGAGGAGAGGGGTGGGAAGAAAAAGAGAGAGAGAGAGGAGAGAGAGAGAGAGAGAGAGAGAGAGAGAGAGAGAGAGAGAGAGAGAGAGAGAGAGAGAGAGAGAGAGAGAGAGAGAGAGAGAGAGAGAGAGAGAGAGAGAGAGAGAGAGAGAGAGAGAGAGGAGGGAATAAATGTATGTGTGTGCATGCGTGTGCATGTGCATGTGTGCGTGTGTTTTGTGTTTGTGTTGTATGTGCATGTCCATGTGTGTATGCATAAGTTCTGTACTGATGATGATGATAATAGCTGAAGGTATTTTGAAGTTTAAGGAAAATGCTCCAACAAAACCATAAACATAATGAAAACAAATAAAGAACAGGCAAATGCAAATTAAATACCACACCAGCAAAATAATAATAATCATTCACATCTTCATCATGCCAAAAATTAACCAAGATCTGCATCCCTTATTGTAAATTGGTCCATTTTAAATCACTTGGGGGAAACACATTTTCTTTCCCCCATAATATTGCACAAAACTAATTTTCCCTGTGAATATATCGCAAAAATATTTATAACTGAGAATAAATTCAGTCTGAAATAAGGTTGGGTATAAAAGATGAAAACAAAGGTCTTCAAATTCCATTTAAATCCACTTTGGGGAAAAAATAAGGGTCTAGGCTATAAGAGAAAAACATTCCTTAATTCTTAGCCCTTTAACACATCAGTGAAGTGAAAGGGCTAAACATCATGACATGCTGCCATCATGTCACTCAGACTCTTTTACCAGTCTGGTATCTAACTCTAAGCCCCAAGACAGGTAGGTGTTGTCAGACTATGAAGCATTTCTTGCAAATGCTCATATTCTTTTCTTATCTATGGACTTGGTGTTAGCACCAAATCATTCATTTTTAGTTCCAAACTATAGACAAAATGTTTTCCAATCAGAAATAAATGCAATTAAAGCTGCACAGACACCCACTTGCTAGCTAACACCAAACCCTGTCCACTGTGACTTTAGTTTCTTAATTTTCTTTACACACTAATGGCTCTAGAAGTGCTTAGTCATCTATCAGTCAACTGCCAAGCCTATCTGATCTCAGTTGCTTAATACTTTCCCTAATACTAATAAAAATAAAATATCCTTCTTCACAAAACTTCAAGAAATGGAACAAACAGATGATATTAGGTAAGCATAGTAAGTAACTCCTTGACTAAGTAATTGCTGACTAAGCCATTCTGGAGCTATTTATATGTAAACAAAACATATAAAATAACACTACACTGGGCAGTGTACTTATCTGGCACAAATAGATTGAGCCTTGGCCGATGTAAACTGAAAAATAAGTGATTTCTGGAAAGCATTTTTCTTTAATGATGCAAATACCACCACTGGCCAAGTCTTGCAAATTTTTTTTAGATAACATAAACAATGGGATTGGTTGGCTAAAATGTTAACCCAGTTCCAGCAGGAAAATGTAATATTCACAGTATTAGTTTTGTGAAATGTATCAACGCAAAGATTTCTTCACAAATGTTGAGTCACCAAGGAGTTAATCAGTAGTGTCTGTGACCTCACCTGATATCCCCCTTTGAGTTTCAAGAATTTCCCCCCTTTAATGCTATTAATACTGATACTGTTATCATTATTATTGACATCATAATTATAACAGTGTTGTCGACAATACTAACAGCAACGTAATATAAAACAAAATATTTCTAAAAATCAAGGAAAAGGGTAAACAAATGAGCTAGGTAGGATTAGAAATTGACTCCTTGGTGAATAAATATTTGTAGCATCATCTGTGTAAAAAGAATAAATAAACTAAATTCACTGTGGGCATGGCATGTACGTACATGCCATCCCTGGCGGTATAAGTTTACAAAAGCAATGCTGTACTGCTGACCTAAATGTTTTGAATGATAATGATAAAAATGTTCATGTTTGAGTTTAGTCAAACATATATAAAAATTGTTTTAAGAATAATCAAAATGCAGTAATCCAGTGACATTCAAATATATTCAAATATAAATTTTCATTATGAAATGTATGTATTGACTCAAAAGTCTGATGGGAATAGATACCCTTTTGATATGTATGTACAGTTTCTATGGAGTTATGTCTTTGTGTGAACTGCATGCCTAAGATATAGATAAAATATCCATGAACCTACAGAATACTATTCTGCAGCTATAAATTCTCCTACACATGCAGTTGAGCTGACTACTCTTAATATTAGCTCAGCATTGTTTGAACTGTCAAGATAAATTCTGCTTGAAATTCACGGGGGAAAAAAGCAGCCGCTTAACTTCCAACAGAATGAAAATTCTGCAGAGATATCACTCTTTTCTCATGTGTAAAGTAAACAGCACACCACATGCACTTATTAGCACAAGAAGTCACCCAGGGGCAAAAATACTGTGGCTCCTACTGTCATTGTCCTGAAAACACAATAATTAAATGACTGCATGCCTCTCTTCCACCACAATATGTCCTGCTAACATGAAGAAATTAGTGAAGACAAGGTTTACTATACATATTTGACAGTCACATCAATACCAGTGGATGATTTCAAGAGCATATTACCTGTGGCAAGCTGGGTTTGAATAAATATAATTTCATTGTCCAAACATTATTTCTACACACTAGAGTGTTCTGGTACTTGAATAATGGTATGTCTTTAGTGTCACCTTACTTGGTCTGGCTGATGATTATTTTTGCATGTTGCAGATTAAAATAAATGTAAATGTTTTAGTATTAGCAATGTTAATGCATTCTACCATATTCTCCCCCTTTAAAGCCCAAATATTGCATGCGGCAATTCCTCTTGACACCACAAAGTGCGTTCACCGACCCGCTCCTTAAACAAATAACAATCTCAATTTAGGTTTAATGTATACAATAAGAACAATTTGCAAAAATCTGAGCAAACATTTCTTATCATTATATTCATACTCAGACATAAATTCAGTATGCTCTGTAACTGATAGGCATATTTTGACAGTAAAAAAGCAAGCTCTGGCCTACCTGTTTGTTGGGGAAGCACTGAATGCAGCGAGTCTGGTATTTGAGAGAAGATTCTCGGCGCTGTTGAGCAAAGCCCATGTTCCTCAGATCCCAAACCATCACTTTTCTATTGGATGTCCCCACTACCAACTTTTCTCCACCAAGGCCCATGGTGTACACCTGAACATTGAAATGAAACAATTAATTCTGGATGCCTGCACTAAATAGCTTTATCTAGCACTGATCACAGAATAAGTATGGAATAAACAGAGAAGGAAAAAACAATATTGATTAATGGTAAGACTCAGAACAAAATAAAATCAGTAAAACAAAGAAAGGAAGAAAGAAAACAAGGAGGGAGCATAGAAAAAAAAAAAAAAAAATAAATAAATAAATAAATAAATAAAAAAATTGATCCTAATTCTCACACTAACCTTATTTGGCTGTTGGAAAGTACCAGCTTCCCGTGGTCCACGAGGATCCCAGAGTTTGATGTTGGAATCCCAAGCTCCTGTGATCACAACATTTACTTCTGGGCAAAATTCCACACACCTATACAAGAAAAGGCCCATTAAGATTTTTTTTGGTTATATATATCAATCAAGTCTTTATGTTTATGTCATCCTCACCTTTCATTGTTTATTCATGAATCCCACAGATAACAGGAGGTCTGAAGTCAGTTAGAATGTTAAACAAATTTCTGAAGAAGGTAAAAATGAAGATTGCTTCCATGAAACATAATTCTAAAAACTGATAAAACTGAATTTTAAGTCAGGAGTAGTTGATGAAAGAGAAAACAGTATTGTACCTGATTGGAGCATCATGAGAGCCAACCACAGATTCTGTGTTTGTGTTGAGATCAAAGGTCTTGAGCTGACCATCTAAGCCTCCACTGTATGCATGGACAGCATCCTGAAATAGTGGGCAGTACATCAGTTTAAATGGACCATTATGCCACACCAAGCACTTCAAGCCATTACATAATTATGTATTGAATTCATTCTTAGATACACATTTAAATAATATCATAAATATATGCCAAAATTGATAAAAAACATTTTTAGGCATCTGCTATTTACAAAGTTTGTTCTTCAAGATAATTGGGGAAGGGGGGGGATGGAGGATACAAAAAGACAATATACAGCTAAGCTGGAATTCTAATAGTAAAGAATCTAAAATATAATTCTAAATGTAGTACTTGCAAGGAATTAACCCAATTCCAGGTTAGTGTCAGTGCAGTATTAACCACCTTACAATTTCACAATGTCTTAAGCCACAAACCAGCCTTTGTTTGCATGCAGCTACTGGGATGAAAAATAAGAAGTCCAGGAAACATACATATCCCTTGCCCTCTATGCTCCTCCCTATGATATAAATAATCTTTTAAGAAATGAGACAAAAAGAGAACCTTTAAACCAGCATGAGTGATAGTTTCAAAATGCATGTTGAGCATGTTAAGCCAAGTTTTGTTTCTGATGATAGCTGTTAAGGTGTGGCTGACAATTTTATTGTAAGCTTGACAATAGTCCTTAAAGTGTACTTGATTGTACGGGGAGAGTGAAGCACTGCGTATTCATGTTATGCCTAGTAATTAAAGTGTACTTAATATTTAACAGTATGGGGAGAGTGGAGCATTGTGTTTCAAGTATAAGATTTCTATTTGGAGGCTAGGGTAATCATCACTGTAATTATAACATTTATTCTATTAATTACTAATTGGGTTAAGTTAACAATCACATATATGGCACCAC
The DNA here is from genome assembly GCF_015228065.2 of Penaeus monodon. NCBI lineage: Eukaryota > Metazoa > Arthropoda > Malacostraca > Decapoda > Penaeidae > Penaeus > Penaeus monodon. The sequence continues at coordinate 6,444,352 of NC_051397.1, forward strand.
TCTCTCCTAATAACAGTTGAAGAGCATAACTAATCAAGGGCATCCACCTCCTATATCTCTCTACAGAGCACCAGCCCCTGTCTAAAGTACCAGCAATAAAAAATGTGCATGCAAATTGGGATAAGGAAGGTGATTCAGATCATGTGCATCAGCTGGAATTTGAACCCAAGCATAAACCCTTCAGGACTTGGTACTTCTGTAAAGTCTGGGTCCCTCCCATACACTTCCTCAACCGAAAGGAGCCTCGTTCCATCAAGGTATTGATTTAATGGTTGGAACATGGCCCCTTGAGCACCTTTTATCCTTTGTTTCTTTGTTCTCCAATACCACTATTAAAATATAAAATCTATGGTCTTAGACTGCCAGGCCATTGCAGAATACTTACCCCCTTAAAGTATGGCCCAGCCGTAATATGTCCTCTCAGCCAGTATGGTTATTTTTCTTCCCCCCCCTCATAAAATTATAAAATTTCTATCACAATTGAGTGTAAAGAACACAGTAAGCACATATGGACTCCATAATTACAACATTAACCCACTGGATCCAGGTGCTTTGTTGCCATCATGTGGCTCAAAGTACAAGCATAGGCTTACATGAGCAGACATTCTGCTGGGTGTGCAGCTTAGAGGCCAGGCGCAAATGAACACTGTGCAGTGACAAGACTTCATACCTCCCCTTTGCAATGTTATTTTGTCTTTTTCGGCATTTTGTAGCTTTATGAGATAAAATATTTATTTCATACGTATTTTCTATACAGAAGCAAGCTCCCTTGATTTTCATCCATAACTGGGTAACTTTGATATCTTTTTCAACTTTCACTCTACTGACATTTGTATTTGATATAACAAAGAAATACATATTTTCTGGTGCTTAAAATTAAGTCAGCCACAAAGAACAGCATGACTTTTTAAATCATGCTGTTCTTTGTGTCTGGATAGACTGACAAACTAGAGGGATTGCAGTTCTTAGGAGGTTAACAACATACAACTGTATATAAACATAAGTCCTTTTCTAATTTTCAATAATAGCTGAGAGACCTAACAATAACAATAACAATAATAAAAAATGGCAAATACATTCAAACTGTTATATCATACCAGTGCCAGCATATCTCTGAACCCTATAAAGACCACAATTTCAAGGGGAATTTTGCTCTTTGCTATTTGATTTTATGCAACTGAAAATGCATGTTTTGTATTGGTATTTATATATAAAAAAAATGATACTGAATACTGGAGAACCAACATGAAAGTTATCCTTTTATATGAAAGAATGAGAAAAAAAATTATATAATACATATTCATCATAATCTATATAGTAACAGATTGCTCTTTTTTTTTCTCTTTTTTTTTTTATTCACGTATATAAATCTGACAATGAGAGAAGAAAAAATGTCATTAAGTAGCTCAATAGGAGGTGGAGTTTGAGGATTTTTTTTCAGAGAAGGAGGGAAAGGGTGGGATAGTGAATGTAATGGTCTCTATTGGCTCCGAGGGGACAAAGAGGAAGGACTGGAATGGAGAAACCACACTGACACGCATGGAGTTGATATAGGGAAAAGAGTGGGAGAATGGCTCTCTGTGGTCTTCAAGCTTGAAGAAGGATGCCAAATAGTGTCAGATATACTTGTTTACCCTCATTACACCCACATCACACCAAAATAGAAGCAAGAAATCATAAAGCTAGTTTTTAAAAATTGACATCCTATTGAGAAAAAGTGGCTGGAAGGGAAAACTTACTTGTCACTTTCACTGACTCACATGTCTTTGGGAGTTAAATACAGGGTACTTCAGTCTAACATACCTGGAAGCAGCAATCCAAAACCGGGCCTGTATGCTGATACTGTAACCGCATGTTATTATTGACAACATCATAAAGGCGAACACTTTTGTCCCACGATGCTACTAGAAGGAACTGTGAAGATGAAGGCCCAAACTTGACACTTTGAATACAGTCACTCGGAGTATTCTTCAACCGAAATTCCATGCGAGATTCACTCATTTTGCTGAAAAGAAAACCAAATTGGTGAGAAAACACTTCTGTTAACTTCTAGGGATCAATTTCAACCATGATTCCTACAAAATTGGCATTACCATGATATATGCCATGCACCCCCCCCCTCTCTCTCCAGCATATATGTCATGAGGATATGTTCTAATGGTGTAGTGGCAATAGGGGTAACAGATGTAGGGATCTGTTGTTTCACATTGGTGACTCTGTCATCACCTTTGTTCATTAATCCATTGGATCCAGATGATTCACTGACTGCATGTGGCCCAAAATAGGGGCATTAGGCTTACTTGAACAGCCACTCTGCTGGGTGTGCAGCTTGCAGGCCAAGTGCACACAAACACTTGTGTGTGGTGATAAAACTTCATGCCTCTCATTCACAAAATATTTTCTCTTTTTCATTTTTTTTAATAGTGTTTTTGCCATTTTCCAATG
>NC_051397.1:6451796-6459296 GCF_015228065.2 Penaeus monodon
CTCTGCCTCTCTCTCTCGTCCTTCTCACAAGGAACGTCAAACTCGCCTCCGAATTTTTCCATTATCCAACAAACCGACCTAAAACCTTTTTGATTTCTAAAATCAGAAAAACTCCCAGGCGAAAGGCACGTGAAGCGTACACGCGAGAGGAAGAAGAGGGAAGAAGAAAGACGAGAGGAAAGAGGAGGAGGAGGGGGGGAAGGGAGACAAATTTCAAAATCTCAATACAGCTCAATAACAACACGAGATCCGATCAAGTCAAGATTTTTAAGCTACAAACGAAGCCCTAAAACTAACACCGACTCCACCTACTAACGAACACAGGCCTCCCGCAGTCATAAACCACGACGAAGGCGAATAATACGGCTCGCTTACCCGACTTCAGACTCGAAAACACACGAAGGAAAAGGAAGAAAACAAAACTGTTAATTCAAAGCCGGGATCAGCTGTGGACTGCGCTGTGCTGCCATCTGTCGGCCGGGACGCGAACCGCCGCATTTGAGTTGTTGTTCATAATTTTTTTTTTTCTTTTTCTTTTTTTTTATGTTGTTGATATGTTTTTTTATTGATGATGATTTTTTTATGCTGCTAATGTTTTTTATGTTGTTGATTATTTTTATGTTGTTGATGTTTTTTTATGTTGATTTTTAAATGTTTTAATGTCTTTTCATGTTGTTATTTTTTTTCTTGTTGTTATTGATATTTTCTTTTTTATATTGTAGTTGATGTTGCTTATTGATTGCGTATTTTCTTGTTCGCTCCTAAGTTCAGTACGATTTTCTCTTGCCGTTCCTCTGCAACTCATGTCATTAGATCATATATGAATAATGAAACTCTAAAATCGTTTTAATAGCTGATACGGGGATATTCTTTTTTCATATTAGTGTTTTTGTTATCATAACTATACCAAAATATTATTATAATTATCATCGTTAGTGTTGTTATCATCATTATTATCACCATCATGGTCACCAATGTTTTGTAATTGTCATCAAACATTTTCATCATAATTACTGTTACGTTTCGTATTGTCTGTTGTCTTTGGAATTCATTATCATTATCGGTATATTTCATTATTACTGTTATCATAACTACTTTCATCATCATTATCATTGTTATCATCATTACTGTTATTATCATTATCATCGTTATTATTATTATTATCATTAATTATTATTATTATTATCATTATCATTATTATTATCAATCATATTATTATTATTATTATTAGTAGTAGTAGTAGTATCGTTATTATTATTATTATCATTAATTTATTTATTATTATTATTATTTACCATCATCATCATCATCATCATCATCATCATCATCATCATCATCATCATCATCATCATCATCATCATCATAACCATTACCATTGTCATTATTATCAGTAATGTCATCACGTTATCATTACTCACCACACTTCTTCGAACATGTGGGTGTGTTTGCGTATGGATTTTACACACATTTTCCATATTTTCTGTCACATATATATAAGTTTCTTATGTTTTTTTCGAGGAAAGTTTTTTCCTGTTCACGAGACTTCTACCAAATCTGAATTTAACAATGTTAAAGTTCTATTTTAGAAATTCTTACAGAAGTGTATTTTTTACATTCCGAATTTTCAGATTTTTGACGTCATAGTTCATATAAAATTTTAGTGCAATTATTGTTTCTATCATATTTCTCACCGAACGACTTTCTTTCCGAAGATAGCACAGGACTCAAAAATACGTACACTTTCCAAAACGAAATTTTCTCAGAAACTCTGCTTTGCCCGTAATGAAAATGGTATTAACAGGAAGCGACAACATTGTATTATACGTTTAGCGCGCAATACGTTCCCCTTGAGATGTATCCTCACGTCCTGAAGTCCTATTGATTTTCATGTTCCTACATATTTACCTTGTAGCTTTTACGCGGATCCATTGTCTTAAATCGATACTTACGGTATCTTGATAAAACTTGCTTATTGTTGCAAGATCTTCGTTCTCCTTAATGTGCGGAGGAAATAATATCGTTGCCCCGTTCAGATAAGAATTTAAGTACTCTGAATATTCTCTTGGTCTCAAAAACGTTAACATCATTTAAGAAATCTGACGATCGATAGTCAAGAATGATTGATAATAAAATAAAAAAAAAATGGAACATAAAACAAAGGTGAGTAAGCCTTGAGTTTCTCCATTTTTAATTTTCCAATCAACCTACCGATGGTGAGGATGCATCAAACAGGTTCACATCACGAATAACGACATAGAAATCGAGTAGGAAGTATATGGCACATTTTTTTTTTCCAACTCGGCATAACCAGCACGGAAAACGAACAGTGCTTACCGGATTTATCTCTCTCTCTTTTTTTTTAATACACGATGACTTAAGTAAATTTCTAGATTCTCACGTCCCTTGCGCCATTCCAGCAGCGGATGCTACTTGCATCTTAATAGGTTACGCGATACTATTGTGTTTTCCTATAAATTGGATCTACATAAATCACGGATACTGTTTTAATCAGTCGGTTGCAATTGCATACCGAGTTCCATAGACATTTCTTAGCTAAATCGTTTCTCTCTCGCAGAAATTAATATGGAATATGCACATTTGCATACACAAGAATTCAGTAACGCAAATGCATTTCTGTCCAGCAATATTTCACCAATGACAAGAAACCCCAGAATCACTGAATTTTCCCTAGGTGACGTCGAATGCTTGCACCGGAAAATTCCACGAATATACCCAGTTCTTTTTATCTGAAGCAATGCTTGATAATAATTTGATGATGTTCATCCTGACTGTCATGTTAAAAGATATAATGATGATGTTGAAACTGATGATGGTGATGATAATGATGATGATGATGGTGATGATGATGATGATGATGACGATGATGATGATGATTATCACGATGATGATGATGATTATCACGATGATGATGATTATACGATGATGATGATGATGATGATGATGATTATGACATGTGATGACGATGATGATGATGATGATTATGACGATGAAGATGATAATGACGATGTTGGCAAGGATAACAATGATAATGTTGATGCTGACGATAATGATAACTGTGATGATAACAGCAACGGCATCAATAATAGTAATGTTAAAAAATAGTAATAATAATAACAGTAGTAAAAACAGCAACATCAGTAATGATGATGATGATGATAATAATGATTCTAATGCTAATAATAATGAAAACGATATTAATAATTATTATAATAATAATAATTACAGATTCAACAAGAATTAATAAAAAAAGAAAAAGTTTGAGTGTAAGTGGCCATTCATGTCGGTATGAAAAAAACGATGATTGACACTGAAAACAAATTGAGAAAATGACATCTACGGGGAATGTTCAAGTAGATTAGTATATAGGATATGAAATAAACAGACAAAACTTCTTTGCACCTTTAATATTTAAACGCTCCTTTGCTGAGGCTGTTCTATCTCACTCCCACAGCCAGCCACTAAATTTTTGATCTTTTCTGTTTTGGACTTATAGTAATGCTCTCTAAACAAACAAACAAACAAAAAATGAGCTTCTTGTTTATGCGTACATAATAAAAACACCTCATATCAAACCAATCGTTATTTGATTCGCTTTTGTATACTTTAGCATCATCTCAGCCGCCCATCTTTTCCCAAATAAGTTGATGTGGACACTCGCGCCCAACACTCTCTTCCAGCTATCTTTCTCTCTCTGTTCCTGCCGTCCTTCGAATACACGCCACTGACTTTTTACAACACTAATCTTTATACCACTATTCTTACCCACTAATGCAACTAAAGTTAACCCACTTTACCCCCCTACTATGCTACACCCTCTTTCACTTAATGTCTAGTAATGTCAGGAAAGTTGTCATAATTTTTTTTTCCAGAGTTGAAGATTTCATGCTCTCACAAACCACCTTTTGGCCACCGTTCCGGATGGTTTGTGGGTCATCGTCTGAAAAAAAAGTGGTATAGAGATGTATAAATTCTAGTTTTGTATATCAATTCACCCAGGTGTTTTTGCATATAAGTTTATGTACGAACACTCTCCCCCCCTCTCTCTTTCTTTCTTTCTTTTTCTTTCTCTCTCTCTTTCTTTCTTTCTCTTTCTCTCTCTCTCTCTCTCTCTCTCTCTCTCTCTCTCTCTCTCTCTCTCTCTCTCTCTCTCTCTCTCTCTCCCTCTCTCTCTCCCTCTCTCTCTCCCCTCTCTCTCTCTCTCTTTCTTTTTATTTCTCTCTCTCTCTCTCTCAAACACACACACATATCCATAACATTACATAGATCACTTATTATTAAAGTAGCCAGAATAAGAAATAACCCATATATATATGCAGATGAAATTAGAAACAAATCAAACAAAAATTGTTGGCACAGGATTTGAGATCTATCAATATATTTATCTGTTCATTTACTATTAATATCACTAATATCGTTATTATTGTTATTATTATTATTATTATTATTATTATCATTATTATTATTACACTCTATTTCGACCTTACCTGCACCATCCCTTCTTCAGTGAAAAGCCTCTCGATCATTATAGCTTTGTCGTTTGCTAAGTCCACAGGCGTTTGCATCATTGTATCGCCATTTAGGGTAAACACAGACTGAAAATTGTGGAGAGAGAAGATAAGTAAATATGAAGAGAAAAAAAAATGTTCAGGTTTTGATAGAGCAATGAATTAAAATCGTCATCAAGTTATTGCTATTCTGCAATTCGTTCAATGTAGTACAGATCCATTCAGTTGCGAATTAATTTGATACCATTAATGTGATGATAATGATGGTTTTTATGATGGTAATTTCTATAATGATCATAAAGGTAATAATGGTAATCGTTATTATTATACTGATCATAATGATAAAGGGTTGGCAATGGCGATAGCAACATTATTAATAATAAAATACCCATCCTAATAATTACTGTTACCAATAATGATAATAACCAAAGCCAAATATGAATTAATAAAAACATTAACATTACGTTTATCATGAATGGCACTGGCACTAAGGCAAAGCAGTGGATGGACCTGACATAAACAGTGCGTAGGAGTATATGAAACGTAATTCAAGCACAGTCGTTTCTGGCGCGCACGTGAAACAGACTTCTCATGCACAATTCTTTACTCGCAACCTCTCCTTAGCTACTATGCTTCTAACCCTTCTACTTGTTCCCTGTGTCCCTTCCTTTCCTCCTCATTCCTTCCTTTCTTCCCCTCTCCTTCCCCTCACTCTCTCCTCAGTTCCCTTCCTTCTCTCTTTCTCTTTCCTAAAATTTCCTTGATTCCTTCTCCCTCTCTCCCTCTCCCTCCCCCCCTCCCTCCCTCCTCTCTCTCTCTCTCTCTCTCTCTCTCTCTCTCTCTCTCTCTCTCTCTCTCTCTCTCTCTCTCTCTCTCTCTCTTCCCATTCCTAATCCCTTTCCTCACCTCTCTCTCTCTCTCTCTCCCATCCCATCCCCCCTAAACCCCTTCTCCTCTCTTACACCCATCTTCCCTTCTATCCCTCTTCCCCTACTCTCTCTCTCTCTCTCTCTCTCTCTCTATATAATATAATATATATATAATTATAATTATATATATATATTTATCATATCTTCCTATTCTCAATCCCTTTCCCACCTCTCTCTCTCCCGCATCCCATACCCCTAACCCCCTCCCCTCTCTAACTCCCGTTTTCCCTTCTATCCCCTACACCTACTCTCTCTCCCTCTCTCTCTCTCTCTCTCTCTCTCTCTCTCTCTCTCTTCCTCCCTCTCTCCTGACCTCGACCAATCCCTCTGGCCCGTCTACTGCCACGTTCTGTCCCATCTTGAAATTCCACGTGAGTGTCTTAATGGGAAGCGTGGTGGTGATGGTCCAACTGTCATCGTTCACGTGAATGTCCACCGTTGGCTTGCTTCTCACTGCTAGTTTCCGGATGAAAAAGTTCATGCCTTGAAAGAAAGAAAGAGAAAAATAAATGGGTGTCTACGCAGTGCCGCACACGAAATAACATCAAACCCTATGATTCACCATGAACTTCGAACTCTCCATGAATCTTCACAACTCCCCATGAACCTTACGACTCACCATGAACCCCATATCCCGCCACGAACCTCATAGCTCACTGTGAATCCTAGTGACTCCCCATGAACCCCACTACTCACCCATCTTGGCGAAAACGGCTTCTAAGTTGTCATCCTTGTCGTGTTTGTAAGTACCCTCGAACTTCACCATCCTGGCGTTCGAACCTCACCCTGAAGCAGAACGAAACTTTGTCAACAGATAGAGGAATATTTCTACAAATGAGATAACATTATCAGATTAAATCAAATTAGAAAGTATTTGAAACATAACAACGTAATGGATATGGTGGAACTTAATTGGGGGAGAAATTATGATTGGAATGTTCATTTCTTGGGAATACGAAAGGAAGAGGTAAGTAAACGGAGGCTTGGGGTATAGATGCGCTTTTGTTTTTTTATTCATTTGGTTGAAGTGATCGTTTTTTTCCACTTAAGAAGTATAGACATAAAGGCGAAAATCCCTCGCAACTAGAGAATCATGCATACGTACATACATTTTTACGCACACAGTCACACATTTATAGAATCGTATACACCCACACACCCGCAGTATCCAGGCAGATATTCAACTACGCCCTTATTCATATACATTCTCACGCAGTTCACACACACAACCCTTTATACACAATTCCACACACTCTTACCCCCCCCCCCCTCTCTCTCTCTCTCTCTCTCTCTCTCTCTCTCTCTCTCTCTCTCTCTCTCTCTCTCTCTCTCGCTCGCTCGCTCGCTCGCTCGCTCGCTCTCTTTCTCCCACTCTCTGTGTGTCTCACTGACTTTCATACCGAGCATCCGACGCCGGGTTGAATTAATTAGAAATATGATCGGCGTTTTGTCTGGGCACTGTAGCCCTCTCCATGCAATATTGCTTCATTCATTTGTAATCGCTCTCTCTCTCTCTCTCTCTCTCTCTCTCTCTCTCTCTCTCTCTCTCTCTCTCTCTCTCTCTCTTTTTCCTTCCTTCCTTCTTTTCTCTCTCCTTCCCTCTTCAACTGTCTGACTTCCCTCCCCCCCCCCTTTCTTTCTCTTTTTTGTCTTCATCTTTTCCTGTCGGTACATCAATCTAGTTCCCATCCTCTCTTTCTCTCACCTTCTCTCTCTCTCCCTCTCTCTCTCTCTCTCTCTCTCTCTCTCTCTCTCTCTCTCTCTCTCTCTCTCTCTCTCTCTCTCTCTCTTCCTCGCCTGTCTTTCCTCCCAGCCTCCCCACTCAGGTGAAGTGAAGGGGACTGAAATGATAACACAATTTCCCAACAGCTGTTCTCCCACTATCTCTTGTCCTGCCTCAACCCTGAAAGCTTAAAGAGTTTCATTATATAAGACAGCTGTAGTCCCCTCTGTTCATAGTTAGGCAATTCACATATTTTCTCTCTTTCTCTTCACCGTTTTCATGTTGTTCTCCCTCCTCCAGGTTTGACCGCCATTCTTTGCGA
>NC_051397.1:6471796-6489770 GCF_015228065.2 Penaeus monodon
CTTTGCCACAGGGCCAAAGATGTGGGGGCTGTGGCACTTCGAGTATGGTACAGAGATTGAGTATTTGTTACCAAGAGCAACCGCACCCTCCAAAACCAGGGGGATGATGCGAACCCAAAAATCCAAAGCAAACCTTTCTAATCCCTCTATTTATATTCCCTAGACTGGCACAGCAGACCCCCCCCCCCCCCCATAACACCCCTTTAATGTGCCAACTTATAGAAAATGAATATTAAGAACCATCTGTGCGAGGGTGTTGTGGATATTTTGCAGTTGATATTTTGTCATTTTGCGGTAAACATGAGGCCGCAGCAGCTGTACCTGTATTGTTTACGACTCAATTTCTTATGCTTCATAAGATGGCATTTCCCTTGACGTTGCTCTCAGTAATATTAACCAGACTCTGTATTAGACTAGATCAAGTGGATTTGGGTGAAACCCATATAATTGAAAGCCACTATATATATGGTGGAACCAGTCACCAAAACTCTTTATATATCACTTAATGAATTTTATGTAGAAACTATGAAAAATCAAGGGACATCAGTTCAATAGGTTTGAGTGTTTGTTATTGAGAAGTACAGTAATTTTGCAGCTTAACATAAACATACCCTAATTGTAGACTTACACTTATTACGATAAAGAAGAAGAAATAAATCTGGTTCCAGGGTAGCTCATTAGATAAGAAAATAGTGAAAATTCTTCCGCAATTATTCACATGGGCTAAATGCATGTACCTTTGATCATGCTTAGTTAATGGTGCTAGTTGGATGAGGGGATGTTAATTTATAAATGCCTTTGCTGTAAAGAGTATTTCAGTATTTATTCTAGCATGGGTAATGAGAATTTTTGTTGTAGTGTTAATATCCGCTACTTTTTTTTACCACATGTTTGCACTGTATTATTATGTGCATCTAGCATGCTAAGTGAAGTCTTCACACATTAAAAAATGAATAAAGAGCTCAAGAAATACTCTGATGCTGAAATCTAAGAATAGTAATGAAAGATATAATAAATTGTGATATTCAAATTAGTTATAAATAAGAAATAACACAATGTGTATAAGTCAGTCAGTACTAATCAATTATGCATGTTGTTATTGGTCTCTTCATTCATTTGGATACAATTGGATACACTAAAGTAATGGACTTTTTGGTGACCAAGTACTGGTTTAGCCATATTTGCAATAATAATAATAATAAAATATATATATATATATATATACACAAAAATCCATAGTGGATACTGCATATATCCAGTGTCATTAGGTAGATCTGTTAATTATAGTTAATTAGCTACAGTATAATTCTTACTTTTTACCAAGATACTGTTAATGCCTAGCTGATTATCAAAATCTAGACAAAATATTCTTACCTGGGATTCTTATGATAAAAAGTTAACTACCACTTTATCAGGTAATTGATCAATCAATTAATCTAGAGTATAGTTCTATTTATGCCGCAAGTTGAGAAGTAAATACATTGTAAGTATCAGAATGGGCATTGTTTTCTTTTTTAAAACAATTAACTTTTTAACTTCAGTCCTTTATATAACCCATGATTTAGAGAACTACCCATACTGAGTAAAGTGTAATGTACGGAATACAATTACTTATTCTGTGTATATATTAAGTCAGGCAATTTAGACTGTTGGTTTTTACAACTGAGGTCTATAGTAGCAGTAGGCAAAATATATTAATTACCTTTTTTCTGGCAGTGAAACACTTTGTTTGTTATGTCTTATTGTACCAAAACAAAAGAAAACTAAAATCCTCACATTATTTTCAGGGCCATTAGAACAATGAGGTCCTGAGTGCAAAGGACCTCTGCCTCCTCTTTCACTCTGAAGAGATCCTGAGAGCCAAGGAACTCTTGAACAGTCTATCCTTCATCAAGGAAAAGTTTTGAGTGAAAGGTTTACCTTCAGGTATTAATTTTTTCTCCCACCAGTATTTTGTACCTGTTAACAATTTACTTATTCAATACCTTTTTCTTGATAAAAATCTGTGAAATGGAGGTTTCTACTGTGGATTTGATGCTCCTAACATTACCTGAAACACTAAAGGGAGAAGGAGAAAAGCTTATAGAAATGTCCAGACTTATAGAAGAAGAACGGCTATTCCGAAATGGATCAAAGTTTAGAAGACATTCCAAACCAAAAACACATGAAGAAATACAGGAAAAGAGAATGGATCAGAAGAAGAAGGCTAGGGAAAGTGCAGAGCCTCTTGCAATTGCAAAGCTGATAATGGAAATTTGGTCTCCCAAAATGCGATGTCATGCAGAAAAAGTAATATTGAACAGGGCAGTACAGTTGGATTACCTGAAAGAATCTCACCTTAGATGGGTTTTTGTTCTAGAGCATTGTATAGTCGAAGAGGCCACAGGCACTGATTGGGTCATAGACGATCAAGATGAAGCCATCATTGAGCTTATATGGAACAGATTCAATATGAAGCAGCACTTCTATGATACCTGGTTTCATCGTCTGTGGATTCAAAGATCATATGATCGGCTGAAGACATTCTTACCACTCCTGTCTGCTGAAATGATAAGTCGTCATGATCTCAGCAAGTTTGCATTCAGCCAAGCAGTTGGATACACACTGAAATGGGTACATAATGTATACAATCAGATATGGAAGAGTGCTTGTGATCTTCACCTGAACAATGAACCCCATCATCCACACGTCTGGAAGTCTCCTACACCAGAGGAAAAGAGAAAGAAGCTGGAATGTTGGCTGACAGATGTATGTGATTTTCGAAATGGCTGCCCATATGGCATTGATATTAAAAATTTTGATCTGCATTCAGAGGATTTTCCAGAACCATTTTTACAGGAAAGCTTTTTGGATATGGTTGCTGTTGAGTGGGAAAGGAAAAAGGGTCAGCGCCTTGACATTACTACCAGGGAACTTGTGTACATGGATGACAAATTTTTGCAGAGATACAGTCCAGTCCAGCATCAAATAGTTCATAATCTGATTCAAAGTATAATTTTATCTGACAAAAGCTGGAATGATATTATACTGTCAGAAAGAGAAAAAAAGTTATTGTCAACCATTCCTCAAGACAGACATGCGGTTATTGCTTGTCAGATTGAAAATCAGAAAAAGGCTGAGGTTGCTAGACAGGTAAAACTTGCCAATGAGGCTGAGAAGGGCAGCAGTAAAATCCATCTCAAACCAAGTGAGGAGATGGTACAGCGAGGACATGACATTGCTTATTTCATTACAGTTTGCCGTGTGGTAACAGAAATCTGGAATGCTAAATTCAGGCAGTATGCAGAGAAGGTTCTGCTAAAAAAAGCTGTGAATGAGGGTTTTATTCAAGAAGAACAAGTGAAATGGGTATCAGTATTTCATCCACCAATGAATGATGATAGTGAAGAACAAATTATGCTGGATGATGATCTTGTACTGCAAATACTATGGAAAGATTTCAACTTGCAAAAACATTTCAGTGCTGTAAATTTCCACAGGTACTGGGTAAAGCAGAGTTATCTGCGGTTGTCACAGTTTATGAAAGAGTTACCAGAAGAGGTGATAGAACGTCATGACCTCACCAAGTTTGCTCTGTCCCAGTCGTTAGGGTACACTTTAAAATTTATACATGAAGTAAACTACCCAGTTTGGCGCAAAGCCTGCAACATGCATCTGAACTGTGAACCACACCATCCAGAGATGTGGTCAGGAAAGCATACACCTGAAGATAAACAGTTGCACTTGGAGAACTGGCTGTGTGTCCAAGCTGGAGGGTACACATATGGCTTGGACCTTGGCACACTGGACTTTGCTTCGGAAGATATGGCCAAGTTATTTCTGCTAGAGAGTTTGCTGGACATGGTGGCTGTTGAGTGGGAGAGGAACAAAGGACAGCGACCAGACTTGACTTACACAGAACTAGTTTACATGGAAGACAGGTTCTTGGCTCGCTATTCACCAAAGGACAAAGATTTCATTCTCGAGCTGATGTCCATCATTAGACAAGCAGATAAGAAAACTGATATTGATTAAATGTAATTAAAGAGAACTGAAGGAAATTGAGGAAGAAGACAGATATTGATTGAGCGAATGTAATTAAAGAGAACTGGAGGAAACTGACGGTTGAATGTAGAAAATAGTGCAAAATACAGATTTATTGAAATGTTATAGATATTTAAGTGCAAGTTGTCATCTAGACAATATTACTTGTATATATAAAACATGCATGTAAAGTTATGCATATTTTCAGCTACCTAAATACCATGTTACATTTATCACTGTCATTGCATCTGTAATTAATTATCTCAGACTGTGTTCATAAACATGTTCACATGAATACTCACCACACAGATAGAGGTTTTAAAAAATGCATATATTTGTATATTACATAGATGTAGATAAATAGAAAATTATATATGAATATATAAATTTATACTGTGCTTATAGATATATTATATACTAGACTTGTGAATATATATTACTTGTATGAAAAAAAAACTGAGACAGTACAATAAACATACATTGATTCATAAATGTTTGAATTTTTGCCCATTTGATTTAAAGTAAAGAAAACTACTTTACTATTTAAAATATTGAAATAATAGTTATTGATAACAGTTTTGTTTCATGTGGTTAATGAGCAGTTTATAAGGTTCTGTAAAAGATATTACACATTTCAAAAGTATGCAGTATGCAAATCCATTCTGCAACATTATACACTAAAATAAATGATTGGTCAGAAACTTTAACTTCCATGCAGTAATCTGTAATTGGACTTCCAAATTCAAACAAACTAATAATCTTTTCTTGCAGTTTATTATAAAATACTATAAGATAGAACAGTATAAAGAGCATTTTGCAATTGATTGTAATTGGACTTTCACAGTCAAACAAATTAATGTGTAATACTGGCATTTTATTTTTAAAAATACTGCAAGATAGAATCAGTAGTTGAAAGAAAATTTGCAGCTAATAATTTAAACCCATTTTAGTTAAATGGTACTTTTAACCCATTGGATCTGTGTGAGATGACCTTCATGTCATGAAAGAATTTGTCATGAGAATGAAATAATGTTGTTAAGTGGTGGGTGATAGGAATATCTAGCCATAAATGAACAAAGCTCTTGCTGGAACATTAGACTCATTGGGCATTTACGATGGTTCTCTTGCATTATTTCCACTGGTAAACAAGGATGGAAAGTACCATGTATAAACCCTGCCTTGGAAGAGTGCTGGCTCCAAGAATGACATGATTTTCATGCTCAATATCCTATTCCTTCTCACTGTGACTCTGGTACAAGGTGTGTACAGAAAATTGAACAAAATGAAAATGTAAAAGGACATATAATACAGTTACTTATTGTTATTACAGTGATGTACACTACTTAGAGAGATAATATAATTTTAAGGAAAACCATATTACCATCTTAATTCAGCATAATAAATTATTAATACAGACCACAGAAAATGGCAGAACAGCAAAAAACACTTATGCAAATACTGCACATAAGAGTTTGTGATATGGGAACATGACTTGCTATTTTACCTAAAGGATTATCTTCAAGTTAATGTACTTCACTTTTATATTTACGTGTATTTGAACTTTAATAACATATATGTTTTGGATAAAGATTATTTGTATTGTGCCAAATTAGTATAAATCTGTTAGCTACTAGTATCATAAGATCAATGTATTGCTTTCTTTGAGTAAAAAAATAATTAAAGAGACTTATGGTTTCCTCTAAAGTTGAACTTAATAGTTATTAGTCTAATGATTTGAAATATACCTTGTTAAAATGACTCATCTGCATTTCTCTTTGCCTCAAGTTATAACACAGAATGATACTACCAATTTATGCTGGAATTAAATATTTATTTATTTTCTATTTTGAATTATTTGAACCAATATCACACTTTTGATTCCATAAACTATATGTTAGTTCAAAGTGACCAGTCCAAGACAAACAGGTAAACAATGTTTTACTCTTTTCATTCACTGTTAGAAGTAAGAAATCAACAACAAAAACAAAATGAGGTTCCCATAATGTGGTAAAAAAAAATCATGGGTCAGTTTTTCTTTTATTCTTATGTTAACAGTTTTTAGCAATAGCAGATAGTAACATCAGCTCTCATATTTTAACAGAAGTGTGATAAAAAAAAAAAAAAAGTAATTATTTTTTTAAGCTTTAGCCCCTCAAATTAATTAAGCCTTAATCCAAATTTTTGCATGGTAATCACACTGTCTACTGTCGTTTTCTCGTGAATTTTGTTTGTACATAAAAGGCTCCACAAATGCACAGCAACTAAAGATCCATTTAGTAAGCCGATGCATCTTCAGCTGATTTCCCCTTAACTCTACCTTTTTTTCCCCCCCGCTAATGCTATGAATGTCGATGTTATTACTGTTATTGACTTGATTTTCATATTTTTAACAATAATAATAACAAGTATTTTTTAAATTAATGAGAAGGGTAAGTAGGTGATCTAAGTAGGGCTAGTAATTGACTGTGATCATTAAATGCTTGTTGAGCCATCTATGTGGAAAGACAATAAACAAAAAGACACAATGAACATAGCACGTTTTTGCCGTTACGTCAACAGTGGGTTAAGGGACCACAACCCCCCCCCCCCTCCCCACTAGCCCTTACACTTTTATTTTCCCTTCCCATATTCATCTTCCTTGCCTTTACTTTTTCTGCTGATTTCACAGCCTCTGAAGAGTTTTTGCCACTAATTTAGCATTTAACAGCTAAAATAAAACAATTATTTTTCCAATAACAAAAACACTATATTTACTCATTATTCAAAATTTGTTGAAGATGGAAGATACTAATATTCCTTTAGTCATTATCTGATTCTTCCTGGATAAGTTATGGAAAACTGGGTTGTTCCAGTAATTCAAACACTAATCTGTAAATTTACAAAACTGAAAAAGATAATATTTCATGGATTTGTTGCAAATATAATATTCATAATGCAGGTAGCATTTAATCATTGTTTAAATTACATAAAACAAAAGTAATTGAAGAAATCTACTCCTGATGTGCTTAACTTCATCAATATTTTGGATTTCAGTTCACTTGTCACATATACTGCCTTCACTAAATACTTGGTATGCACAGTGTTTGTGCTTGTAATTTCACTTATGAGCTGTTTGCTGGTATTGGAGGAGAGTAAATATAATTGAGCATTTATCACTTCTTTTAGATATACAAAGATGCTTGTACTGCGAGTAAAATAAAATATCAGGCATCTGGATTAATATGGAACATTTTATATTGATGACTGGCTGGTTTTAAAATGTGTGTAGAAAAAGAATAGTCAGAGCTTTATCACAATGAAATGATTTGATTTTACAACTGGGTCAGCATATATGCATCATCTACATTTTGAATATATTCCACTTCACATCCACTTTGTACTGCTTGTTCTTGTGGTTGTACAAATTGCTGAGGAACCTCAAAACCTACTTGAGAATCATCCCAAAATAGAGCATCATTATTTTCATAAAAATCTGTTGGGGGGACATTGATCAGTTCTTGGAAACTTTCAGCGTTGCTCATTTCAGTTTGCTCGTTGCCTGAAGTCATTGGTCCCATCTGCAACATGTCTGCAAATGATTCAATATCTCCATAGGTTCCTGACATTTCCATTACTTTGTCCTGGTTAACCATACCTGTTTCAGCATTTTGGTAAGAGTGATTCTGCCATTTGTGGATAGTTCTGACAGATGGCATAGTAAATATAGTCCTTAAAAATCTATATCCGGCTGGACTACGCTCGTATAAGCCTATGACATACTTCAAGAATTTCTTAGAGAACCTATTGCCTTTCCCTGCTCTGTTTTTCAAGAACATCTGGCTTTCCAAGAACATAGCATGTTCTTCTGAAAGGAACTTCTTAGCATCTCTGAGTATTTGTTCTCTACTGCCGGCATCTTCAACAATGTCACAAGTCCTTTCAAGGTGTCTATACTTTTTAAGAAGTCCATTATATTTTTGGCTGTGTTTACTTAACAAACGGTTGTATTTTTTCTTTAACTGAAGTTTTGTTGCTTCAAAGTCTGTAATGATATAAAGATAAAAAGAAAGTACTCATTAATAATAACAATAGTTTGATGATGATGATGATGATAATGATAATGAGTGATGATGATTAATGATGATGATGATGATGACAATAATGAAAAAGTTACCATTTTCCCTATAATTTCACTTTATCTAGTTTAGCACACAAGTTAATCTCATGTACATAGCATAATAATTGTATATATTAACTGTAAATACTAAAAGGTGCACAGAATACATTTATATTTTCTCTCTTTTTTGTCTACTTAATATGAATAAATATGACAAAGTATATGTGGATGTTCCAGTCATAAGAATATTTACCTTTATAATGACTCCTTGCATTCTCAGCCAACTGCTTTACGTCCTCCTCCATTAACTCTGAGGTGCCTTCCTTATTTGGCAACCAAAGAATATTCTTCCTGACAAGATTTTGTCTTTCGCTAATACCTTTATCACTGATCTTTAATACTTTTGATTCCTTAGAACTGTAGTGACTCACATCTTGATCCCATTCATCAAAAGTACTCGGGGAAGGTGGGTACATGTCATGCATTTGAGAAAGATCTTGTGCATCTATGCTGGGTGGTTGGTTTGTATATGGTGCAAGAGGCAATGAAGAAGTGCTAGGGATCTCTGTTGAAAGTTGCGGTCTGATCGTGGATCTGGGTGGTAAAGCATAATTGTTTGAAGCAACTGAAGGAAGAATGTTGCTTTGTTTGCTATTGATAGAGGCAGAGTGTAATGTGAATGAAGAATTATTAATTTTGCTTGGCAGCTGAATGGTGAAAGTAAGTGCCGGGGAATCGGTCACGCTTGTAGCCGACCAAGATACAACAACAGGAGTTTGTTTTATAGTAGGTGTAAGGAATGAGTTGTCAGACCATTCTAGTGTGAATGGACTGAAGGACCTTTGAGGAGCTTGGAGGGGATGTTGAGATTCGTAACTGCTCGGTGTTGGTAGTTTTCGAATATCTTCCAAAGAATCTGGCAGTTCTTCCAGATCTTCCAGTTGAGTGATGGATTTATATTGTATTTTCTCTATATCCTCTGGCTGATGTGTGGGTGGCAACAAAGTTTTTGAACATTCTATTTCATCTTTTGTGACTGGCATGATTTGTCCATTTGGAACTGTAATAGTAAATATATACAGGAACTGAATTAGAATATGCTACAGCTACTTTTGAAGAATAATATCCTCAATGTATTTTTCCAAGAGAAAGTAATATTAATTTCCAATTTAAACTTACATGCCTTTACTGGTTGAATGAGTCCTTTATCTTTCATTAATTCAAAAGAAGATCTTTGTAAAACCATAAACATTCTTTTCCTGCCATTTTTATACTTTAATATTTTAGTTTGGATGGGCTCTAAAACACCTGTAAGAAAGAAAAAGTCAACCTTGATAAAAAGTCATTTTAGAATAATTTTCATGGCAAAGCTTTGCATATGCTATAAATTTATTATTTCAGTTGGAGAATTGTTGGATAAAAATGCAAGGTTGTTACTTTTCCTAAAGATGACCATGTAATATTTTGCCACATCTCACATAATTATATACCCAAATGGTAGTCTGTTATGATAACACATCTACAAACAGTCTTTCAGGAGATAGAAGAAAATCCATGTCAGACAGAAAATTTGCCTGTGCAACATTGTTTCAAAATCCTACTTTTCTTTTTGTATTGAAGTAAAAGGGCGTGCACACACTCACACTCACACTCACACTCATACTCATACTCACACACACACACACACACACACACACACACACACTCACACTCACACTCACACACACTCACACTCACACTCTCACTCACTCACTCACTCACTCACTCTCTGTTGTAGCATCAAGACAATTAAAACTTACTTCTTACCTTCTCTATTTAATTTTTGTCTTGGACTCCTTTCCATGGATGGGTCATCAGCTCCAGTTTCAGTGATCCCACTATCCTCCTTGCTGATTTCATCTGTATTAACATAGCTTGAAGGTGAAACCCCAAAAGGGCTGGTATTCATTTGATCTTCTGTAGCTGATGATGGAGATGGAAAACTAATAGGAGTGCCAAGTGCAGTCTCAGTTGGGGCAGGTTGAGGCTTGCTTGGTTGGGAAAGAGAATGACTTTGTATGTTTGTATTGCTTCCTTCATCCCCCTGAACAGTAGTTGGCATTTCCTCTGAAGATGTTATCACAGCTGGAGAGGACTCATAAACTGATGATGGTTGAGGCTCAAGTAAGGAGGTGGCCGAATTTTGGGCCAGACCAAGTACCTCACCTGATGTGGAACTGCTTGGTGGGGTTACAAGCTGTGCATTTTGGCCCTGGTTAGGAGCCCCCTCAGAAAATTTCTGGTTTGGATCTGTATCAAATTGGTTTTTGTTTGTAGCATGGTTATTCTCAATACTCTCTGAATGTAAATTATGTTCTGCTTCTTTTGGAAATTCTTTTGAGGTTGACTGGAGAGAGCTTACATTAGGAATATAACCCTTGGAGGAGGACTTTATAAAATATTGGTCAATAGCAGAAGTAGCAGAAGAAGAAGAGTCTGTATTAAATGCTGTAGAATATGTGTCACTTCTTTCTTCCCCCCTAATCACTCTCTGCATATCATTATATTCTGAAACTTATGTAAAGAAACAAATCATAAGTGGAAGAGTCAGCATAATCTTGTACTGCATATCCATTTCAGCCTCTCTTATCAAAATCAATTCAACACCTAGATTATATATTTGAAGAAATATGTCCTCACCAGCTGCCCTAATGAACTATCTGGAGAGATCCATATACTTTTATCAATTCAATCTGATTACTGTTAATTTAATGCTATAGTTTCACATGCATTAGAATGCTAATCTTTTGATGAATAGGAAATGTAAACATTTATATATTTGAATATTGTAAAATAAAAATGAGTACACTGTATGCAGGGAGGGAGGGAGGGAGAGAGAGTGAGATGGTGGGAGAGAGATAGGGAGGGAGTGAGAGTGAGAGTGAGAGTGAGAGTGAGAGTGAGAGTGAGAGTGAGAGTGAGAGTGAGAGAGAGAGAGAGAGAGAGAGAGAGAGAGAGAGAGAGAGAGAGAGAGAGAGAGAGAGAGAGAGAGAGAGAGAGAGAGAGAGAGAGAGAGAGAGAGGAGGGGGTGAGGGAGGAGGGGAGGGGGAGAGAGAGAGGGGGGAGTGGGAGGGAGAGAGAGACTTACCTTTGAGTATGACAATTACATCTACAAAGTCTTTCATGAGTTTACAGAAAATCAATGTCAGGTTGAGAAAATTATTTCATACCTAAATATGCATCTGTATTAGAGTAAAAGGAAGTGTGTGTACCTAGAACAAGAAAAAAAATAAAGGAAAGTAGATGTAACAAACAACTGAAAAAATTATTATGGTGCCTTCTTGTTTTAGTATATAAAAAGATTTTAGATATTATTTTTCAAGATGAAAAATAAAAATTCTTACCTTCTCTATTTGATTCTTCTCTTGTGTTAGCATCTACAGATGTGTCATTGTCTACAGTCACTTTAAGCCCACATTCTTTGTTGATTCCCTCTGTAGTTGTATAACTTGAGGGTGAAACCCCAAATGGGCTTGTATTCGTTTGATCTTCTGTAGTTGATACTGATGATGGAGATGGGAAACAAAGAGGAGTGCCAAGTGCAGTCTCAGTTGGGGCAGGTTGAAGCTTACTTTGTTGGGAAAGAGAATGACTTTGAATGTTTGTATTGCTTCCTTCATCCCCCTGAACAGTAGTTGGCATTTCCTTTGAAGTTGTTATCACAGCTGGTTGAGGCTCAAGTAAGGAGGTGGACGAATTTTGGGCCAGACCAAGTACCTCACCTGATGTGGAACTGCTTGGTGGGGTTACAAGCTGTGCATTTTGGCCCTGGTTAGGAGCCCCCTCAGAAAATTTCTGGTTTGGATCTGTATCAAATTGGTTTTTCTTTGTAGCATGGTTATTCTCAATACTCTCTGAATGTAAATTATGTTCTGCTTCTTTTGAGGTTGATTGGAGAGAGCTTACATCAGGAATATAACCCTTGGAGGAGGACTTTATAAAATATTGGTCAATAGCAGAAATAGCAGAAGAAGAAGAGTCTGTATTAAATGCTGTAGAATATGTGTCACTTCTTTCTTCCCCCCTAATCACTCTCTGCATATCATTATATTCTGAAACTTAAGTAAAGAAATAAATCATAAGTGGAAGAGTCAGCATAATCTTGTACTGCATATCCATTTCAGCCTCTCTTATCAAAATCAATTCAACACCTAGATTATATATTTGAAGAAATATGTCCTCACCAGCTGCCCTAATGAACTATCTGGACAGATCCATATACTTTTATCAATTCAATCTGATTGCTCTTAATCTAATCCTAGTGTCTCAACATGTATATGAATGCATGCTAGTCTTTAGATGAATAGTGAATATGAACATTTATATATATAAATGTTGTAAAATAAAAATGAGTACACCATATACAAAGTCTTGTGATGTAGTAAATGAAAAACATTCTATAACTATGTTCACATGTTAGTTCTATATTAATATCTGACATTGTACAGAAATGAAGGTGGCTTAGCTCATTGGCAAAGCACTGCAAGGTTTCAGGTTCATACCTGGCCAGTCCCTCACAGCCAAATCAATTGTGAGGAGTATTAGCATCAGCATGCTGGGGTCAAAGTCAGTGCTTAAAGGAACTGGCCAGCAGATTACATTATCCTGTGAGTTAGTATGAATTTTCCACTATGGGAATTAACTTTAACTCTGCTTGTATATATATAAATATATATATATATATATATATATATATATATATATATATATATATATATATATATATATATATATAATATATTATATATATATATATATATATATATATATATATATATATATATAAGAGAGAGAGAGAGAGAGAGAGAGAGAGAGAGAGAGAGAGAGAGAGAGAGAGAGAGAGAGAGAGAGAGAGAGAAACTTACCTTTGTGTATGACTATTATAATTACATGAGTACAGAAAATCAATGTGAGGTTGAGGAAATTATCTCATACCCAAATATCCTTTTGTATTGGAGTAAAAATAAATGTATAGCTAGAACAAGAAAAAAAGATGGGAAAGTAGATGTCACAAACAACTGAATACATTATTATGGTGATATCTCATTTTATTATATAAAAAGATTTTTTCAAGATGAAAAACTAAAAATTCTTACCTTCTCCACCATTTGATTCTTCTCTTGTATTAGCATCTACAGATGTGTCATTGTCTACAGTCATTTTAAGCCCACCATCTTTGTTGATGATTCCATCTGTATTAACATAACTTGAAAGTGAAACCCCAAATGGGCTTGTATTCGTTTGATCTTCTGAAGTTGATTCTGATGATGGAGATGGAAAACAAAGAGGAGTGCCAAGTGCAGTCTCAGTTGGGGCAGGTTGAAGCCTACTTTGTTGGGAAAGAGAATGACTATGAATGTTCATACTGCTTCCTTCAGTTCTCTGAATAGTTTCTGGTATCTCCTTTGAAGTTATTACAGTTGCAGTCGAGTCATACGGTGATGATGGCTGAAGCTGAAGGAGGGATGTAGCTGATAATGACAAATTATTCTGGGAAGACCAGGCAGTTATTGGATTGTGTGCATTTTGCTCTAGTTCAAGTGCTCCACCTGATGTGGAATTGCTTGTCGGATTTACAAGTTGTGCACGTCGGTCCTGGTGACAGTCCTCTGATAATCTCAGCTTTTGATCCCCATCAAACTTATTTTTGTTTTTACCTTCCTGATCAAGGTCATTTATTGATAAGTCAAAAGGTTCCGTTTGCTCATGTTGAGGTTTGTTGACTTGGTACTGCTCTGGATTTATTGAGGGAAATCCAATGACATCTGGTCCACCAGCAGATGCAGCATGATCAGTCTCAGAATGTTTTACATTCTCAGGAAATCCCTTTGAGGCAGATGGGAGACAATCTATATTCGGAACTTCATAACTCTCAAAGGAAGCATTTGTATTTTGTGGGTCAGTCATAGCAGAAGTACCAAAGGAAGAAGAATCTGCAGAAAATTCTGGAGACTGGGCATCATTTTTTTCTTTCCCATTAATCATATTCTGCATCTCTACACTTTCTGAAATGTAAATAATAAAATAAGTTATATCCTTCATGGAAGAGTGAAGTATATGTTTGCATGTTATGTTTTAGTCTTGATAAAATCAATGGAATATCTACATGGTTATATAATCTCAAGAAATATAACTTTGTTAATTTTACTACTGCAACCAAGCAAACATTACTTCATATTATTGTGGTCTAACTGGAATAATCACCATCTGGTTCGATACATACTTCTAGTTTCAGTCTTTAAATTTTATGGTTTTATCTTCCATGTATTTGAATTCTTTTCACTCTTAGTGAGAAATATATCTATAAATACTTAAACACAAAGATGCATACAAGATAACCTAACACTATTGGAGTTTGTAATTTGTTAATTGTAAGTTAGAACTGTAAATTAAGAGTTCATATTTTAGAGAATATCTTGTGCTCAATATTCTTTATTATACAAGTAACCATTAAAAGTACCCTCAGCAGAACCATACATTACAATTACAGTCAAAAGTGAGAAAGAGAGAAGAAGAAGAAGAAGAAAAATAATGTAATACTGCTATGGAAGCATTCACTTCATCTAGATGTAGTAATTACAGGAATTATAGGATATCATATTGTTTTGGGTCAGGAAATCCCATTTTCTTTATCAATTGAATTAAAATTTTTAGTAATTTTGCCGAGAGAGAGAGAGAGAGAGAGAGAGAGAGAGAGAGAGAGAGAGAGAGAGAGAGAGAGAGAGAGAGAGAGAGAGAGGGAAGAGAGAGAGAGTGAGAGAGAGAGGAGAGTGAGAGTGAGAGTGAAAGAGAAAGAGTGAGAGTGAAAGAGAGTGAGAGAGTGAAAGAGAGATAAAGAGAGATAGAGATAGAGAGAGAGATTCATCCCGTTTAATGCACAGTCAGAAAATATAAGTATCGTTACCCTCTGCACAAGTGGTAATCTAGTGTTAACAGAATGAAGTGTTCAGCTCCACTCTGAACACAAGAAAAAAGCAATAAGTTTTTTTTCTGACTGTACTTCCACATCCTCTATATGGCAATAACATTTTTGAAGACAGAAATTATGTATAAATAAACAAATAAATATACTAAGTAAATAAATTAGTATATATATGTTTATATATATATACACACATCTATATATGTTCATATGTATATATTTATATATGTATACATGCATACATACATATATACATACATACACACACACATTATATATATATATATATATATATATATATATATATATATATATACATATATATATATATATATATATATATATATATATATATATATATAACATTCTTACCTTCTCTATGTAATTCTTGTCTTGTACTTGTTTTCCTGGATGGATCATAAGTTCCAGTCACAGTACATCCACCATCATTCTTGCCGATTCCATTTGTATTATCATAACTTGAAGGTGAAATGCCATACGGGCTTGTATTTATTTGATCTTCTGTAGTTGATACAGGTGATGGAGATGGAAAACAAAGAGGAGTGCCAAGTTCAGTCTCATACTTAGGCTTACCTGGCTGGAAAACAAAATGATTTTGAATGTTTGTACTGCTTCTTTCAGCTCCCTGAACAGTGTTTGGTATCTGTTTTGATGTTATGACAGTTGCAATTGAGTCATAAAGTGATGATGGTTGAGGCTGAAGGAAGGATGTAGCTGATAATGGTAATTTATTCTGGGAAGACCAGGCAGTCATTGGGGTGTGGGCATTTTGGTCTACCCAAAGCGCCTCCCCTGATGTGGCATTGCTTGGTGGAGTTACAAGCTGTGCATAATGGCCCTGGTGAGGGTTCCTCTCTGTGAATTTCTGATTCTGATCTTTATCTAATTTATCTTTGTTTGTTTCTTCCTGATCAAGATCTATTACTGGTATGTCAAAAGGTTCCTGCAGTTCATGTTGGTATTGTTTTGGATTTGTAGACTGAAACACTCTGACATCTCCTGGTCTACCAAAAGATGTAGAATGATAATTCTGAACACCTTCTGAATGTAGATTCCACGAAAAGCCGTGTATTACATCCTCAGGATATCCTTTTGAAGTAGATGGGAGGGAATCCGTATGAGGAACCACGTATCCCTCACACGAGGAGTTTGTAAATTGTTGGTCAAAAGCAGCAGAAGTAACAAAGGATGAAGAGTCTTTATAAAATACATGAGAATTGGCTTCTTTTCCATTATTAATTTTTAGCATTTCGGCACATTCTGAAATTCGAATAAAATGATGAGTTAAGCACTTAATGGATGATTCAGAACTTGCTGGTGTATCTGTTTTATCATACCTATCTAAAATCAAAGCAAATTCCACATGGCCATGTAATCTCAGGAAAATTACATGTCTGATATCAATTTCAAAAGTGATATGTGTGACATATTACTTTAATCTATGAGTATGGCAAAATAAAATTGTATATAACATTATGGTTGGAGAGTTAAGGAAGGTGGTAGGGTGGGAGAAGGTGATGAAGAGGGGCAAGGGAAAAACCTTAGGGCAGACTGTTAAATTGTGGTTGTGCTATCTTGTTTCAGATGTGAGTATTGTATTTTAATGAAAAATAAAATTATTAATTTCTCGTCTTTTACCTGTTTCCATGGTTGGTTCATCAGCTCCAGTCACAACAAGTTCACTATCCTCCTTGCTGATTCCATCTGTATTTACATAACTTGAGGGTGAAACCCCAAAGGGGCTTGTATTTGATGATGATGGAGATGGAAAACAAAGAGGAGTGTCTAGTGCAGTCTCAGCTGGGGCAGGCTGAAGCTTACTTGGTTGGGAAAGAGAATGACTTTGAATATTTGTACTGCTTCTTTCAGCTCCCTGAACGATATTTGGAATCTGCTTTGAAGTTGTTATCACAGCTGTAGCTGAGTCATAAGACGATGATGGTTGAGGCTGAAGGAAGGATGTAGCTGATAATGGTAATTTATTCTGGGAAGACCAGGCAGTCATTGGGGTGTGGGCATTTTGGTCTACCCAAAGTGCCTCCCCTGATGTGGCATTGCTTGGTGGAGTTACAAGCTGTGCATAATGGCCCTGGTGAGGGTTCCTTTCTGTAAATTTCTGATTCTGATCTTCTAATTTATTTTTGATTGTATATTCCTGATCAAAGTTAGTTATTGACAAGTCAAAAGGTTCCATCTGTTCATGTTGAGGTTTGTTAGACTGCCACTGTTCTGGATTATGTGAGGGAAATGCAATGACATCTGGTCTATCAGAGGATGCAGAATGCTCAGTCTCAACAATATCTGAATGCTGATACCACAATAGGTTATGTTTTACATCCTCAGGAAATATTTTTGAGGTAGATGGGAGGGAATCCATATTGGGAACCTTGTAGCCCTCAAATGAGGAAATTTATAAACTTTTGGATGGTAGTAACAACAGTACTGAAGGAAAAAGATTTGGTATAAAAATCTTGAGAATAGGTAAAGTTTTTTCTTTCCCATTATTCATGCTCAGGATCTCTACACATCTGAAATTTAAAGGAAGGAATGACTAAACCAATAATGGAAGACTCAATTGTTATCAAATTCAGAAGCGGAATCATGCATACATTATTTCACTGTGGTGTCATCTATATGGTCACCCCTGTCTTTGCTAGCTGTATCTAATGAGGAACTTTGGTGTGATCAGTTTTTGTGCTCTGTAAGTAATACTTGTATCTCATATACATTTAAATTCCTGACACTCTTTTGATGGATAAAGAATATGAAAAAAAAAAAAAAAAAAATATATTATTAATACATATTAAAAAAAAATATAAATATATATATATATATCATACAACAATACATAAATCACACAACATTAAACATAA
>NC_051397.1:6492370-6497867 GCF_015228065.2 Penaeus monodon
TGTGTGTGTGTGGTGAGTGAGAGATGAGAGAGAGAGAGAGAGAGAGAGAGAGAGAGAGAGAGAGAGAGAGAGAGAGAGAGAGAGAGAGAGAGAGAGAGAGAGAGTGAGAGTGTGAGTGAGTGCACGCCCTTTTACTTCAATCCAAAAGAAAAGTAGGCTTTTGAAACAACATTGCACAGGCAAATTTTCAGTCTGACATGGATTTTCTTCTATCTCCTGAAAGACTGTTCATAGATGTATTATCATAACAGACTACCATTTGGGTATATAATTATGTGAGATGCGGCAATATATTAAATGGTCATCTTTAGGAAAAGTAACAACCTTGCATTTTTATCCAACAATGCTTCAGCTGAAATAATAAATTCATAGCATATGCAAAGCTTTGCCATGAAAATTATTCTAAAATGACTTTTTATCAAGGTTGACTTTTTCTTTCTTACAGGTGTTTTAGAGCCCATCCAAACAAAAATATTAAAGTATAAAAATGGGAGGAAAAGAATGTTTATGGTTTTACAAAGATCTTTTGAATTAATGAAAGATAAAGGACTCATTCAACCAGTAAAGGCATGTAAGTTTAAATTGGAAATTCTCTCAAACTGAGTGAATGAAGATATTAATGTATACTTATAAACTATTTTTCTCTATATATTTATGTTTGTGTATGCATATATGTGTGTGTGTGTGTTGTGTGTGTGTGTGGTGTGTGTGTGGTGTGTGGTGTGTGTGTTGTGTGGTGTGTGGTGTGGTACATATACGTATATGTAATGTATATATATTATATATATAACATATATATATATATATATATAATATATATATATATATATATATTTATATTCATATACATATATTCATACACATATATTCAGACACACACGTTGTATATATATATATATATATATAAAATAATATATTATATATATATATAATATATATATAATATATATTATATATATTTTATATATTATGAATGTATTGACTGAAAACACTTCCAAGAAGTCGTACAGCAACCGAAGAAATTACTATAAAAATGATAGTTTTTTGGTGTTTATGGCTTTCCGTCGAACTCATTTTCAATCCCGTTTATTTATTTATTTATTTTTATCAAAACTGAAATAATAATCTACTGCAGATCCTTAAACGTTATGTCTCAGAAAGAAAAGCTTCTGGCGAACGTTTGTCACTTGTAAGGAACGATTTGCACTGCACTGCTCCGGAGAGAAATAATTGATACAAACTGGAATGGGTGAACGAGTTTCTGTATTGCCGTATTGTTCTTTGGAACAGAATAGCACCTTAGTTTTTTGGCATATTATGATTTTGATTCTGTCTGTCTGTCTGTCTGTGTATCTGTTCGCCTCTAGCCCCCTCCCTCCCTCCACACACACACACACACACACACACACACACACAACACACACACACACACACACACACACACACACACACACACACACACACACACACACACACACACACACACACACACACACACACACACACACACACACACACACACACACCTAAACTTGTATGAAATGGAAAAATATTATTCTTCATTATGTCGACCACCCTCATCCCTTATTTATGACAGACGAAGTCACTGTTTGGAGGAAAGTCTTGGATTCCGCTGCATCGTGAAAAAAAATATATTTATAAATAACAATTACATTTCCAAAGACATTTACAAAGCATTTGAAGAATTATTACGCATTGTGTAGCCAAGATATTGCTACAAGCTGTGATATAGTGTTCAGAAACCAGTTATCTTGCTGGTTCGATCGTTCTTAACGTTCGGTAGTTCAAATCTCTGACGTTTGTTCCATTTTCCTTCGCTTAGCACTACTTGATCCGATCTTGACTTGATCCACTTTGTACGAGCTGGAGTCGAATCAGTCAGATCAGGCACCTTGAAAAGAACTGTTCTACTGACTTATCTTTTCACACGGCTGGAATAACTTCCCGAAATGATTCCAGCCGTTATGAATTATTATCATTTTCATTGAATTGGTCATTTGTGTGTGTGTGTGTGTGTGTGTGTGTGTGTGTGTGTGTGTGTGTGTGTGTGTGTGTGTGTGTGTGTGTGTGTGTGTGTGTGTGTGTGTGTGTGTGTGTGTGTGTGTGTGTGTGTGTGTGTGTGTGTGTGTGTGTGTGTGTGTGTGTGTGTGTGTGTGTGTGTGAAATATAACAAGGACCTCGCTCTCATTGTCCTCATAACCGATCAAAACAACGGTCAAATTTGCATCGAAATGACATTTAATTTTTATTTTTTACAGTAACGGGTAACTCATTCATAGAAATTCAGTGCGAATAACAAACGTAAACCACGAAAAGATTCGAACATATTGGAAATGTTATTTATTTATTGAACATTTTCTGCCGTGTCAAAATCTGTCATTCAAAATACAATGATAGCGTGAAGCTTGAGGGGCAAAGCCCCCAGGTAAAGCACTGTATGACATCAAGGGTCATATGGCGCTATGGTAAAGTATAGTAGCGAAAAGAGTTAGGATTGAATTAATAATTAGAGGTCTCATTTCCGCTGTCAAAAACTGTCGTGCTACATTTTCCTATGATTTCCTATGAGCCATATAACCTAAACATCGCTGATAGCGTGCGGACGCTCGCCTAGCCATAACACTAGACAAAAACCAAACCACACACACACACACACACACATAAATATATATAATAATATATTATATTTATATAAAATATACTACATACATACCATATACACATATATATATATAACTCATCACTCTCTATACTCGAGAGCTTGCTATATAATATATATATAATGTATATATATACACATACAACACACACACACACACACACACACACACACACACACACAAATATATATATATATTATATATATAATATATATATATATATATATATAGGTCTGTGTGTGTGTGTGTTGTGTGTGGTGGTGTATGATGTATATATATCATATATATATATATGTATATGTATATATATATATAATATACATATATTACAACATACATATTCATACACAATAACAACATATTATATATATATATATATATATATATATATTATATATATATATATATATATATATATTATATATTGTTGTGTGTGTGTGTGTGTGTGTGTGTGTGTGTATGTGTGTGTGTGTATATATGTATGTATATATATGTAAAATCAGCATGAATCAATTCAATGAAGGACGTGGGCCTCTTTCAATCTTTTCCAACTTTGTCTCGCGTTTCTTGTTTCCAGTCCAAATTTCGTTATTTCGGCATGCCATCTTGTCGTTCGTCTGGCCCTTGGCTTCTTTATGTCATCTATAGCCCAATCTGTTATTTTCCTTGTCCATCTGTCGTCCTGTCTCTGACATATATGACCTGGCCATTGCCATTTTATCTTTTTGGTACTCCCAGTATATCTTCCGCTTTTGTCTGTTCCCTGACCCACGTTGCCATTATCTGATCTCTTAGGCTAATTCCTAGCATCAATCTCCATCCCTCTCTGGGCGGTCGTTAGTTTCCTCTCCGGTAATTAAGTAGTGGTCCATGTTTCTGATCCATAGGTCATGACTGGGACGCATTGATTTAAGACCTTTTTTTTTTAAACATAATGGCAAAGAGCCTCTTAATATGCTACTGTGTCTGCCGAAGTCGCTCCAGCCTTGACTGATGCGCCGCTTAATTTCCTCTTCCCTAGAAATATTTGTCAGTACGAGTTGCCCTAGGTATATATACTTGTCCACTACCTCTAGTGCTTCGCCTTGTACATGTATCAGTTCAAATTGAACTCTACTGTTGAAAATGATCTTAGTCTTTCTTGTTCATCCTAAGTCTGACTTTAAAATTTGTTCTATTCAGATCGTTTATTAGTTGTTGCATTTCATTTGCAGATTCACTGAAGAGAACAATATCTGCAAATCTTAGTCTATTTAGGTATTCGACTCCTATTTTGGTACCCTTTCCATTCCATTCTAAATCTTGAGTATTTCCTCAAGGTAAGCTTTAAACAGTTTTGGTGAGACGGTATCACCCTGTCAAACACCTTTTTAATTGACATTTTATCGGTTTCTGTGTGGAGCTTGATGGTTGCTTTCCCATTTTCGTAAATGTCTTCCAATACTTTACAATATACCTCCTCTACTCCCCGTCTTCGAATAACTTCTAGTACTGCTGGTATTTGTACAGTCAAATGCCATGCACAGGATTTTCTATATTTGTTTATATTTTCTTATTTGGCTGAGCATGAGAATGTGGTCTGTTGCCGAGAATCCACTGCGAACCCTGCCCGTTTCCTAGATAGGTTAGAATCCAGACTGTCAGAGATGCGAGCTGTTATGACGTTAGTGAACAGTTTGTAAGTAACTGAGAGAGGACTTATGGGTAGTAGTTTTTATTTTTCCTTTCTATCCCCTTTTTATGTATCAAAATAATTGTTGCATTTTTTCCAGGCTTTCGGAGTTCTTCCGTTGAGAAGGCATTTGTTAACAAGATTGGCTAGTTTCACTGTTGCAATTTCTCCCGAGTCCTGCATCTATTATAAGGTCAATACTAATTCCGTCTTCACCTGGTGTTTTCCCTCTCTTCATGTGCTCTTTTTATTTATTGTTTTGATGTTAGGTACGTCTCTAGTAACCGCGTTCACTTATATCCATGGCTGTTCATTTGACTTGTATATATTCCTGTAAAAGTCTTCCACTACTCAAGATTTCATTATTATATGTCACTTCTCCGTCTAGCTTCTTCAATGCATACATTTGATTCCTGCCCATTCCGATTCTTCTTTTAGCCGTTTTGATGCTGGTGCCTGAGATCAGTTTCATTTATTATTTGAACATTGAATTTCTGTAAATCTCTCTTCTTTTTATTTATAATCTTTGTTAGTTCAGCTAATTCTATTACGTCCCTGTTTGACTTTCATGACCCTACGTTATTGTGTAAGCTGTTTAGTTTCTACCGAGAGCTTGCTGGAAGCTTTGCTTGACATTCTCACCGCCTACTTCAAGTGCGGCTTCCTTTATTATGTCACTGAACTGTTTGTTGAATTGGGCAATGTTGAGATCGTCGCTGAGAAGAGAATACCTGTTTTGGATCTCAAGGCTAAATTCTGTCGCTCTGTTCTTTCAAGTTAGCAAAGTTTGGCTGCGGTTTTCGTGAGTTTATTCCTTTCCCTTCTCAGGTGTAATTTAATTTGGCCTCTGACCATTCTATGGTCGCTGCCTACATTTACTTTATTAATAACTTCCACATTTTTTACTATATCGCGCCCTATTTGAAATTACGATATCAATTTTGAAGTCGTTTTTTATGTCGACTTCCATGTCCACTGTATTCATACTGAGTGATCGAGCCTCCGCAAATTCGACTAGCTTTTGTCCCCTCTCATTCCCAGTGCTTATTCTGTGATTCCCACTGCGGTCTTTTTTTTTATACCCTATTTTGGTTTAGATCCCCATAATTTTAATTTTTTTTTTTTTTTAATTTTTTTTTTTTTT